>NC_039365.1:120958142-121258142 GCF_003573695.1 Papaver somniferum | reverse complement strand
ATGCAACAGGGAGATTTCAGAGGATTTTCATATGTTTTGGTGCTTGCAAGCATAGATATAAGTATTTTAGGCCCATGATTTACTTGGACACTACTTTCCTTACTGGTAGTTTCAGGGGTGCTTTGATGGATGCAACATGTGTCAATGGAAACAATGGTTTTTACCCATATATTTTTTCTCTTGTTTCTGCTGAAAACAAAGAAAATTAGTATTGGTTTCTGGAGAATCTTAAACAAGTGGTGGATGGTCGTCAGATTGTTTTCTTTAGTGATTGTGGAGAAGGACTTTTGCAGGGCATTCCAAAAGTATTTCCTGATTCATATCATACCTATTGCTTTTACCACATCAAGTGCAATCTCCCTATTTGATCAGGTGATGCGAATTCCAAGGTTGTTATCAATTTGTTCTACAAAGCTGTTTACTCTTACATAGCACCTAACTTTGAAGAAGCTTTGCGGGGTATGTATGCGCTTGGTTGTGGACATGTTGCTAATTATCTCAGGACTGTTCCAAGGGATATACAGGAGAAAAAGTGATACTTTTTCTGAAACGGGGCGAAAGTATCATTTTTTCAGAAACAGAGCGAATGTATCACTTTTCCCGAAACGGAGCGAAAGTATCACTTTTCCCGAACGGAGTAAAAGTATCACTTTTCTTGAAACGGGATGTGAAAGTATCACTTTTTCTGCAATGGAAAATTAGTCGATCGATAAACCAAAATATGGTTGCATGATGTGTTATGCATCCTTTGTGGTGGTTTGCATAATGGCTATGCTTTCCATTTTCGAGAATTGTGCCTAAAATGAAAGTATCATTTTTCTTGAAACGGAGGGAGTACATCGTTTTATTAGTTGCAACGGAAAATTAGTTGATGCATAAACCAAAATTTTGCTACATAAAGTATTATGTATTCTTTGTGGTGGTTTGCATAATGGATATACATTTAATTTTCTAAAATTGTGCCTAAAATTATAAATACCTCCAAATTTTTCGTAAAAACTCTAAATTTGATACTGTCGTTTGTACTTGTTGCCTATAGTTTTTTTATAACATTTCCAATGAGATAAAATTTGTAAAATTCCAAGGCACGGATTTTTAGATATGTTATATTAAAGTTTGCTTTCCAATTATACCCCTGAAAAGATATGATACATAAGGAGTTATAGTAATTGGACTAAAAGGAAGAGACATTTTTGGTTTTTCGTCCCTAACCGTTTCCAATCTTTGTGTGTCAATTGATCACTTAGATTTTACAAAAAAGTGACCATATAAAGATCCTCCCTCAACTCCAGTAAGCAGGAAGTAAGGGGTTCAATCCCCGCCGCCATAAAGATTTGTAGTAGATTATTAGTTGTATAGAGGGTTGAGCGGTGTTGGATCTGGCAGTGGGGCCAGTCCATTTGGCTGGGTTCGGGTAGGGACCCAGGTCCGACTTTCGCATTTTAAATAAATAAAAAAATCCTCCCTCGCTTCGCTCGGTCGCCCCAATAATGTGTGTGAGTAACCCAGTAGGTTAAGATAAATGGTGTTAATGCTTCTCACATCGAGCACTAGCCCCTTTAGTAATTCAAAATGCAGACCTGGTTGGAAAATAACAAAAGTAGTTTATTGAACAACTGGTGGTTTTTCATTTTTAAACTTTCCCAATTCCTACTTGTAATACCTGACAACATGAGATTTGAAAATTTTGTGTTAGTTGACAAAGACAGTTGGCTCCCCAGTAGGAACCGCTTAGCAATTTAGATTTTCAAATTTATATTATATACAACACACCTAAGTCTAGAGGATCCTCGGTTATCTGCATAGAGTGGTTTATACTTTATAGGTCAATCTCCTTCTGTCTTGCATACTCCTAGCTTGACTATAGGTTAGCTTCTCAGATGGGTAAAGCTACAAGCAAGAATGATGAATTATGAACATTACACTTGTATTCCTATGACCACTTTTGGTTTGTTGATTCTATGTTAGTGCGCAAGCCGTGTACCACTTCATTAATGTTGCATACTGAGTACAAAAAGGAGCCTTAGACTAATCCAACATTTTGTTTATCTATGATATCGTCAACCCAATCTAACTGAATCATCGTATAGAACACATGATATTTATTAAGCATAAATAGACAAAAACTAACTGGAGATCTCAATGCATCATATATCACACGATCAAACATAAGTAAGATAAAATTTAACAGGAATTCACCAAATAATTGTTCAAATTCAGAAGGGGATGCCAAGTCATTCCAAGAGTGGATCTGATTCTGTGTGAGAAAACAAAAAGAGAACCAATATGTGCACGAAAAGATAATCCTGGTTACAGAATGTTATGTGTTAGAGAATGGCAAACAAACACTAAATTTCACAAAAAGATAATCCTGGTTATAGCTGCTCAATGCTTCTAGAGAAGTAACGCTCATCCAGAACCAGAAAATTAATTTCAAATTCAAACATTGAGTGAAGGTCGGTAAACTAGTGCACCACAAGAATATGGAAAGAAAAAACTATCTAATTCAAGGTCATGAAATAATGATGAAATTAGCTTCACCCTAATTCAGTAATCATAATACACATCATACACTTCCAATCCACCTGTTTCCTACAAACTGCAAACAGTGTTAACTGTAATAAGTTGAGAACAGAGCGAAAACGGAAACCAGCAACTTGTAGTAAACTATCAACAGATACATGGGACAAGTTTTCCGGTCACCACATTACTGGTAAATTTCAATTGGCGAACTCACATGAATTAAAAGATTCTTCCACCTGAGCCATCTAATTTCTGCTCCATGACTGCTTCTTTGCCTGACAACCACTTCAGCTCCTAGTTAGCAATTCGGGGTATGGGTAGTAGTTCGGGACGGCATACGTATGAGAATTGTATGGATTTGGATAGGTCGGATTCGGTCAAAAATCCGGTCAACGGTTCGTTGATCGGATAGTAGTTCGGAACGGCATATGTACGTGCATATTCGTTTTATAAATGTGAGTTCGGCACTTAAAATTCGGGTTACATATATGATAAATTGATAAGTATTATGACCTTATTACAAGACTAATTTTATTTGTATATGATTTATAAGATGGAAAAAAACATTTTAGCGTGATTATTTAACAAGAAGTAAACAATTTAATCGCATAAATGTATTATAAAACGAGTTTACAGACTTTTAAACAAAAATCAACACATAAAACACTGGTTAAACAACTTCCAATAGAAAATTTAAACTGAATAATTGTATTTAAATATAAAGTATATACAAAATCAAACAAAAACCAATCAACAGAACTCTGTTCAGAGAGTTACATATGGGAGTTCTAGTTCGGAAATATCATTCGGACTCGGTCAGTTCGGATACGTTCGTGAATCATTCGTGAGGTCCATGTAATCCGCGAACTAGGTTCGGAATTCAAATAGTTCGGAAGTATCATTCGGATTCGGTCAGTTCGGATACGTTCGCGAATCATTCGGGAATGAATCCGAGAATTACTAACTAGGCTGCGGCTTCTATTCCACCACTGCACCACACGACGACAGCTCCATCTCAGCTGCTTGTTGTTGCTAACATCACCAGAACCACAAGTGCCTTCTCATTCTGCAACAACAGAATCACAAGGTTGTCTCAATCCATCAGCCAACTGAACCAACTCCACTTCTTCCTTCTCTGTAATCAACAACACTGAACCCACAACTTCTGTAGCTTCATAACATCTTCAATCAATCATCATCAGCTTCAGAATTCCTTGAATACTCATTGAGCCAACACACACCTCAAAACCACCATCACAACAAACCCAAAAATTCCCAATTTCTATCATCAATTCCTCTATCTCAGATCCATCAAATCGACACCCATTCCGTAATTCGAGCAGTAGCACATCCTCCAACTTATTTCTTCTCTTCATTCCATTCGCAACAACTTCTTCTCGATCTGATTCATTATTGAGATTAAACTCAAATTCAATCTAAACCCGTCTTATCAACCACAAGATCCTTCTTCTACCTTGCTTTTATTACTGCAAATCTCTATCAATCGAACATCTCAGATCCACATCTTCAATATCAAATACCAACGAAACCCTGATTAATTTCCTCTCAAATCTCTGTCGACGAAATCATTAAACTCGCCAACATCATCAAACCCAAATCAAATTCTTCTTCTGAAACATTTCATTTCTTGATCTCTCTGGATGATTCACTCAAGCATCAGCAGGAGCAAATCTTCTCTCAATTTCTGTGAACCAAAATCGAAAGAAGAAGGAAGATGAAGGAGAAAAAAAAGAAAAAAATTGAAATTTGCAGGCGACCACGATTCGAACCCGCAACCTTTACGTGACTTTACTCCGGATTTTACTAAACTGCCCCTAAACAATTCCAACCTCCGTGTCCTTTGTTCTTCCCACGAAATTTACATGATTACCCATCATGTTGTGTTATATCTACGCTAATTTTAGTGAGAAATAGATGCATGGAGGGGTTCTTTAGTCCTTTCATTGTTGATTGAAAATGGTTTGGGACACCAAAAGCCAATTTTGTTTGTGTTAATTGATCACTTACTATTTTACAAAAATTGGCCATATAAAGATCCTCCGACTCCTCCTTCGCTTCGCTCGGTCGGCCCAATTACATGGGATGCCGAGCTCATCGGCATGGATTGAGTGTCGCAGCTTTGAGAAGTAAGTTTTCTAGCGTAAAAGTGCAATATTTTACGATCTAGACGAACCATGATTTGTTCAATGAGCCACAATGGAAGACTTCACAGTCACCATTATCCAGTCCGGTGACTAAAATGTATTTGACCAGTCAAAGTCCTGGGCTTGGTATTCACGTGTACGAGTACGAAATAATCAAAGCTTTATAACCTTCCACGTGTAGAAGACATGTGAGCCGTTAAATTGAAAATCAACAATCACAGTACAGCCCAAAACTGAACGGGCTAGGTCTGAGAAGCTTATAAGAAGAATAGTTTTTTATTCCTCCCTTATCATTGTAAACCCTAACCCTAAAAAATGAACGACGACAACAACAAATAAATTTCTAAAAAATGAACGACGACAACAACAAATAAATTTTTTCTTATGTTGCTATTCATAATTCTTCGTGGTGGAAACAAAAACACCATCAAATATCCATCAACATCACACCATGATTTTTCCTCTCAAAAACCTATAATCGATTTTTATACTTCCTAAATCAGCACAACCACCAAGAAAATAGGCGTGGGAGACCTCAGCATCCTTTTTTGCTTTGCTATCCAGCTTGAGTGCGTAATGTTATTGAGTTTTAGATCTTAATTAGCTAGCTAGTCTGCTAACATCCTTCCAGTTTGTATGTAAAATGTGAAAAAATATTTGCATCTATGACTTCTTATCTGGTGTATGTAGTTTCATTGGTTACTTGTGTTGTGGCGGCTGAGAGAGGCACCAAATATGTATGAAAAACACATATTGCAACTGAAAGCAGCAACTGATTGGGTTATCTCAGGAGAGCATAGGGTTGCAAAAACTGCTTCATATATTAAGTTGTTTACATTTTTGTCGACCAATGGCTCCATTACGGCAATTATTTTCATCCATATGAATGGAAATCTAATCTTGGAAAATATCTACTACCTTTGTGTTGTGAACATTAGTCCTTTCAGTTTGTCTTTGATTAGTAATCATGGTGTAAAACTTTTTCATGTTGTTAATTCCATCCCACAAGGAATTTATTTATCACTGGTTAATTATCAAAGTCTTTTAGATTGTATTGTTGCTCCAATTTAGTCACATATTTTGTGGCTCTTTCTCTATATTAGGACAATTTTACTAATTAAAATAGCAAAAATTTTGTGCTTTGGGCTTATGTTCTGTTTTATTAGTCAACAGCTCAAATTAAATCTAGGGTCAATAATTCTTGACTCACCGGCGTGGTTTCTCCCGGTAGAGATTAAACTAGCAAACTCATACACAATAAAGATTGACACAATCTGAAATGCAAGAATTTGGAGAAAAATCAGCAAGAATAGCGATGAATTAGATTTGAAGCCGTTTAGTAATGCATTCACCATTCAGTCTGTCCAGATTTGCAACTTTTGGCTGCTAATGCTCAAGGACAGACATTGGCATCCTTTAACTTGTCGATGGCAAACATCATCTTTGCTACTATAAAGATGTTGCAGAGTGTCTTAGAAAGCCAAAAACTTATGACATAAGATTCAATAAACCAAATTATAATTATCTACTCCCGCAATGCAATCCCACTTGTACGAAATTGTTGTGAATCTTTTTTCCTACAAAGAAGTTGTTCGCTTGGGTTAGCTTAGACATATAATAGTCTAGGATGTTTCTAGTCCAGAGTAACTCTGGCTTATTAGTTACGCTAGAATGCAGTTTTTGCCAATAAGATCGACCAGACAAAATGTACTCTCCACCAATGATTGATTGATGTTTGTATTTCGCCCGTGTGTTGGTAGTCATGGGTACCTTGCTTGTGAGATGTCATGCATGAATGACAATTCTATATTATCAACATTAATTGTTTATTAATTTAAACAATTTGAAATACAATGGGTAGCTTGGAGGCTTGGTATACTAATTTGTTCCCCTGTCCAGCCAATCATCACTCTATAATGTATCCAAGAGTCAACTACTGTTTGGTATTTGAATAATATCCACATATCAATTTCTTCTTAATTTCGGCAAAGAATGACAAGCACTTTCAAATTATGGGCTCTGCTGCAATGATCAAGTTATGCTCAAGATATGTTAAATCCATTCTTGTTTCCCAAGTCCTTCTCTCTTCCAAGCCATATAATCATCAATTTCTCATAATTGAGTTCATTAGAATTGCACTCTCCTTCGTATCATCACCATAAACCTCTTCCAAGCTCTCATTTATGAATAATTCAAACTCTAACTACGATGGGCATCCTTTCGATTATACCGTCAACGGATACAAATTTTTCGTTGGGATAGCAGCTGGTGTGATCATGCTAATTGTTACCATTGTGGTTTCTTCGTTATACTGCACTCGTGTCCCAAACTCATCTCGACAAAACAACGATACAGGTGACCATGGTGACCATAATCATCGTGCTGGTGGTGATATTAAAGTAGGTCTAGATGAAGCGACCCTCGACAGCTACCAAAATTCCAATATCCAAAAGCTAAACTCCAAACCAAGCACATAGTTGTCGACCATTCGTGTTGTTCAATTTGGTTGTCTGATTATAACAACGCTGACATAACTCGGTTACTTCCTGATTGTGGACATTTTTTCCATCAGACGTGTATCAATCCGTGGTTGCTGAAGCATCCTACTTTTCCTATATGTCGAGCATCACCACTTCCTACACCCCAAACGACTCCTCTATCAAACGTGATGCCACCTGCGATAAATATAAACTGATAACCGCAGGTTGGTTTGGCATTATCTTCCTATTAGTAAATGAATTTGAATTTCGTAGAGGATAACGCAAAAATTTTGTATGCAAGCATGCAAGATATGAAATAATAAAAGTTTTCATATTATATTTTCATCTTTTGAGGTGGTATATAAGTCCTACTCCAAGTTGATGGAGGAACGTCACTCTACCTGTAAAAAGTGTGTACAATTCATACTTTTATTTTTATATCAGACACAGATGTACAAAAGGTGATACAATTAATAGCGTGTTTGGACATCAGAAGTGAAAGTGTTTCTGAATCTGGAGAAGGAGAAGCAGAAGTCAGAAGCAAAAACATTTTGCTTCTAGAAGTCATTTTGAAATTGTGTACCCAAACTAATTTCTGATTCTTTTGCTTCTATAATTCTAAAAGCTACTTCTTGGTGTGTATCTGAACATCCTATATTAAAGTAGGAAACATATAACACACTGAAGACTAGCATTTTGGGAGTGCCCAAGTTGTATTTGAAGGATCTGTAGTTATATTTTTGTTTGTCAAGTTGTATTCATGTTTATAATGATTTTTTTTTTGAAGAGAATGTTATACTAAAACAGAAAAAAGAAAAAAAAATACAAAAGATCGTTTACTCATGAGTGCTTCCCAGTTGCTCCAAACGAGACTAGGGGTAACAAATTTACAAGTATCATAATCAGAAGACCATAACACTACTAATCTTTTAACAAGATAAATACTTTCATCAACACATTGTGGTGCTTACATTGATTATATTTGTTTCAATTGCTTCCGATTAATAAAAACTATGACAAGTCAAAAACTATGACAAGTCAAAAACAAGTGGGTCCCTCAATTATAAAATGCATAATTTCCGACGGATCCCCAAAAAATTGAAGCAGTGAGACTCTGGCGTTTTGAATAATATCCACATATCAATTTCTTCTTAATTTTGGCAAAAAATGACAAGCACTTTCAAATTATGAGCTCTGCTAATGATCAAGTTATGTTCAAGATATATTAAATTCATTCTTGTTTCCTAAGTCCTTCTCTCTGCCAAGCCATATATAATCATCTGTGTACACATATATCTCACTATCAGACACGTGTATATAAAGAGGCACGTGGAAAGCATGCAGGCCAAAAACATCGAAATATGATGGGTCACGAAACACCAAATAAACCCCGAGGAGTTACTTTATCTCATCCCTAAAAGAGAAGCCAAGATCAACGGTGGAGAGAAAGTTAGCTGACACGGACTGACAGGGGCAGAAGACACTTGTCTGACACGAGCAGACCCCTCAACTACCCACATTAAACACTCCGAGCAGTGTACGTGTCGACCAACCTGTGGAACGAGCGAGGATGCCTCTGCGGGATCAAGGGGGAAACGCAGACCTCCGCGCGATGGACGCAAGGACACAAGAAGATAAGGTTCCAACGGTCTTCAGAGATGGGACCCACGTTCTAACCTTATAAATACCCAATCTCCACCAAGAGGAAAGGGAGGAAAAAATATCAGGAGGGGAAGGAAAGAGAGAGAGAGAGAAATAGCAAAGGTAGGTTAATCCCTGAGAGGAGAGAAACATGTAAACCCCAAAAATCATTCAACTGTTTGTGTAACCGTGAAGAACATAGTAGAACAACAAATCCCGTGGATGTAGGCCTTAGTGCTGAACCACGTAAACCTTGGTTTTATTTACATTTCAGCACTTTACATTCATTTAGCTCCACACGTGTTTGCTTATGTGTTTTGTTTTCCTTAATACTTAGATCTCATGCACAAATGCCACGCCTGGAGTGGTTGGAGGAGGCCATGATAAACCCGAAGGTTTTGAGCCAATGAATCAACACCAGGGTACCATCACCATAATCTCCTTAGATGTTAAAGATTGATTGTGAGCGTTCGGACACGCACGTGGTTCGTGTGCTCACAATTTGGCGCTAGAAACAGGGACTTCGTCCCGGTAAAAGATTTATCTTGTCCTGTGATTTCATTTTAATTTGGCATATGATTGCTCTGATTTTATCAGCTCGGACCGTATAGATCATTCGTCAACTGTATTATGTTCAAAAACCCACCTTTGGTCTTCAATAAGAGTTACTGTTCTAAGCGGGTTATTGTTCTAATCCATCGGATTTACAATTTTCGTAGTTTTTATACTAAGGATCGCTTTTAATAAAACTCTAACCCGTAGTTTATAGCCTGCGGGTATTAATTCCCTCTTGAAAAATTGTATTTCGCCAACTAACCCGCTTCACGCGGATATTCCCGTTTCTGTTGTTTGAAATAACTTATGCAGAGAGAACGTGTTGTGAGTAAAGAAGGCAAGTTTACGCGAGATTTCAGTATCAACAAAAGGGCACGTGATGGAAAAGACGCAGGAAGCAGGAAAATCCAAAGCTTTTTCAAAAGAAACGCCCAGGACAACCCCGATCATCACCCGAAGCAAGCAGAAAGGAGATAAAACTAAAGTGACCAATCGAAGGCAAGATACTGCAGAAATCACTTCACCCATGAACGCTAATTCAGTTGCAGAGGCGGCTCTCAGAGCAGCAACGATAAAATACGGGGAGGCTGCGGTAATTCCGAAGGCTGCGGAGGCTAGCAATACCTTCGCCATGAGTCAACTTAATCAACCAAGAGAAAGGGTGGATGAATCCCGAACATTCCAACCCGCGCACCTGCTAACCTTTGGAATGCCGCTAACAAATAATCAGAATCAAACCATACCGGCTGCTCTGGCACCGCAGAGGGGCGCTCACTCCAATTTGGAAACACCAGCAACCGAAGCTGAGCCCCTGCCACCTTTAGTACAGACCATGGAGGAGGGCGGTACCACGGCTGTAGCGGCACGCGCTGGGACTCCCAATCAGGGGTCCAACCAATCACACCGACTAATGGCTGAGCTTGAGGAACTGAGGAAGAACCAGCAGGTTTACGCAGAAGCTGTAGCTCTGTTGGCCAGAGAAAATCAAGATTTAAAGGAGCGGATTGCTCTAAGCACGAAGACCAGCCAACAACTTGATGAAGCAAGCTCCAAAGCACCAGAGCCAAACCAAGACTGTAGAGTCGTCCTAGCGGCTAATGAAGACGTGACAAGGAGACGTAGCGTATCCGACCCGGATTATGACGATGGAGAGTCAAACGGTAATGAGCGGAAGAATTTAGAGCACCAACGCGCAATGGAGGAACTACGAGATGAGATGATGGCAGAGATCAGGCAATTAAAAAATAAACAAGGTGGGGGAAGGTTAGAGGAGGTCATGAGAGAAGCTAACTCCACGCCCCTAACGCATCGCTTGGCCAACACCCCTATTCCACTGAAATGCCCTGTCCCGACGTTCGAATGCTATGATGGATCCAGCGACCCTGCTGCACATATTCGGTACTACAACCGTGTCTTAGCTAGATGGGGTCAGAAAGACGCCGTACTCTGTAGATACTTCCCATCAAGCTTGAAGGGATCGGCGTTATCATGGTTTGATAATCTGCCACCAAACTCCATCCACTCATATGACCAACTCGCAGAGAAATTCTTAAGAACATACATGTACAACAAGACTGTAAACACCGGGATGGATAAGCTCTTTTCACTAGCAATTGGCTACAAGGAAACCACGAGGGAATACACAAACAGATGGCATAAGATCTTCCAAGCCATAGGGAGCATGGACCCAGTGGTAAGCATCAACTGCTATAAATGGGGCTTAGACCGAATGAGTCCCCTATTTGTTGAAATTCACGGGAGCGTGCCCAAGACAGAAGGAGATCTCCGAATAATTATCGAGAAACACGCTCGACTTGAAGAAATTCAACGGGAAAACCCGAGGGCATACCCGCAGAGGTCTCACAGCACCAATTCAGCAGAACAAACCAATGGGGCCAAAAGGGGTTGCTCAGATGAGAGACCTCACGAAGATAGGAAGGAACGGAGGGATGAACGAAGTACAGGCGACCGAAAATTCGAAGATCAAGTTTACACGAAACTCAACGCTAGCTATGCTCGTATCCTACGAGAAATCAAAGGGAGGGAAAACTTAGAGTGGCCATGGTCTAAGGGAAAGCAGCCCCTGAGATCCGAGAAGTCTAAAGATTACTGTGAGTATCACTGTTTCAACGGACACCAGACCGAAAAATGCAAGAACCTTAAAATAATGATCCAGAAATTAATTGATGCGGGAGAACTCAAACATTACATACGAAAGGAGGTTACCGAGGACAGATCCAAACGAACCAAACCAGTCCAACTTCCGGAAGAAAACCGAACAATCAACACCATCTCGTGTTCCGAAGCCACAGGACCCTCACTCACAGCGCAGATTGGAAAAAGGTTACGGAAGCAATTCGAAGACCGCTGCGAGTTATATAAGGTCGATGGGATAGCAGTGGACGAACACGAAGAATGGATGGAATCTCCTGTCATCTTCGATGCCGAGGATATCGAAGAAGATATGGAAGACCATAATGATCCCTTGGTCCTAACATTACCAGTAGATGGATGTAACCTCAAAAAGATCCTCATAGACGGGGGAAGCTCTGTAAATGTCCTATTCTATGATGCATTCAAACGGATGAAGCTCCAGGATGAACAGTTGATGACCTCTTATCACACCATCTACGGATTCAATGGAGCAGCCACGAAGCCCTTAGGAGACATCGTGTTACAGGTCAACGCAGGGCCCATGAAACTGGATACCCGATTCAGTGTGGTGGACACCCCTTCCCCCTACAACGCCATTATTGGACGACAATGGGTACACAAGCTCAAAGGAGTTGCGGAAACATACCACCAATACCTCAGATTTCCAACACCTGAGGGAATAATGGAGATCAAGGGAGATCGAATCGCTAAGCGAGAATGCCAGGCCACTCAGGATCATATCAACAATGAGCAAGAAGAGCAGCGAAAAATCCGAAGAGTAAGAAATCAAGAAACCGTGAAAGAAAAAGCCGTAGACCTATTCCTTAAGGAAACTACATGAAAAGGCTTGGCGAAAGATCGTAATGACCAAGGCTCGGAAACAAGTACCTCAACAACCAGCGAAGAGCAGAAACACGCTAAATAGCAATTAAAGAGCGCCCCAGTTCTCGGAAACCCGAAGCCTGTGTTCACGCCAGTATAACCCATAAAGGAAATCAACATAGGAACGGAAGAAGACCCGAAGATGGTCAAAATTGGGACCATCATGAACGAAGGAAGAGAACATTCCTTAACCAAATTACTTAAGGAATATGCGGATGTGTTCGCCTGGAAGTTAGGAGATATGCCGGGGATTGACCCAAAAGTAATCCAACATGAACTACGCATCAAACCGGGCACTCCCCCGTTCAGGCAGAAAATACGAAAAGTGGCTCCAGAATATCATAAGGCGGTAGAAACAGAACTTCGGAAGCTACTAGATGCAGGATTTATCAAGGAAGTCAAATACCCTACCTGGATCTCCAACATGGTCATTGTTCCTAAGAAAAATGGAGGGGTTAGAATATGCATCGACTTTACTAATCTCAACAAGGCATGTCCAAAGGACAGCTATCCCCTGCCGAGCATAGATCAACTGGTTGAAGCAGTTGAAGGGTACGAAGAGCTGTCATTCATGGACGGATATTCTGGTTACAACCAAGTAGCCCTGGCAGAAGAAGATCAGCCACACACAGCGTTCTATACCCCACATGGCCTTTATTGCTATACCAGAATGCCTTTCGGGCTCCGAAACGCAGGGGCAACATACCAAAGGATGGTCGACGCTATCTTCAAGCCATGGATTGGAGGAACCCTAGAAGTATACGTGGACGACATGCTCGTCAAAAGCAAGCTGCGTAAAAATCACCACCAGGACCTGAGGAATATCTTCGAAGCAATGAGACAGCATCACATGAAAGTGAATCCGGAGAAATGTACTTTCGGTGTCACCTCGGGGAAGTTCCTCGGGTATCTAGTGACGAAAAGGGGCATCGAGGTAGACCCTGCTAAGATTCAAGCCATAGTAGAGATGTCGTCACCAAAGAATCTGAAGGAAGTGCAGAAGCTCAATGGGTCCATAGCAGCGTTGGGCAGATTTATTGCACGGTCCTCGGACAAATGCAAACATTTCTTCAATATTCTTAAAAAAGGGAGCAGGTTCGAATGGACTGCTGAATGCGAGGAAGCATTCCAAAAAATCAAAGAACATCTAGCTTCAATCCCAATCCTGCAGAAACCAGACCCTGATGAAGTTTTGGCACTGTACATAGCAGCAACAGAGGACGCAGTCAGCGCGGTATTAGTCAAGACCAATACAAAGGTAGAACAGCCTATCTACTACGTCAGCAAGACACTCAATTCCGCGGAAAGAAATTGTACTAAGATTGAACAACTCATCCTCGCACTGGTATGGGCTACCCAAAAACTGAGAACCTACTTCCTAACTCACCTCGTCAGGGTACCATGCAAAGCACCATTGGAAGCAGTCCTCAAAAGCACGGGAAAAGTGGGCCGAATAGCCAAATGGAATACCCATCTGGACCAATTCAACATCATTCATGAAATTCAACATTCTCAGAAGTCCCAAGTGCTGGCAGATTTCTTAGCAGACCTCCCCCTAGACAACGACGAAGAGATTAAGGGAATACCAGAAGCCGAGGAAGAAATCAAGGATCCAATGGATATCCTCGAACCTGCGAGTCATAGACAATGGGAAGTCTTTGTCGACGGATCTAAAAATAAGGAAGGAGCAGGAATAGGTATTGTCATTATCACCCCAACTGGAGAAAGGATTATACAGGCACTTATATTGGAATTCAAAGAGCATACCAATAACATTGTTGAATACGAAGCTGTCGTACATGCCCTACGTATAATAATAGAGATGGGGGTAACCGATGTAAGGCTGACAAGTGATTCGCAGCTTGTCATACGGCAAATTGGGCTCGAGTATAATGTGTACGATGACACTCTTTCAGCTTACATGGCCTTGGTCCAAACATTGGCATCACAAATCCCGAACATTAAGTTCCGGCACTTATGCAGAAGGGACCTCAGGCACGCGGATGCCCTGGCATATATATCATTTATGCTGAGGGATAAAAATGCCGAAGCTATTAAAATAGCAAGGGTATACGATCCTTCGATTGCATCTCAATTCTCCTTCGCTACCAATCAAGATGTGATGGAAGAAAATATCGAAGACCAGGTAGGAGAAGACATCCATAATGACTTTGATGAAGAAGACATCCTGTCAAGAGTAAATCAAGACGAAGACTTCAGCAACGAAGATGACTGGAGGGTGACAATACAAGCCTTTCTCGAAAAAGGAAGCTTACCTGCGGATCGGAAACTAGCTAGGAAGATGCTCTCGAAAGTGGGAAGATATGATCTTCGGGAGGGGGTCCTGTATAGAAAATCCTTCCTTGGACCATTACTACGCTGCTTGTCCCGGAGAGAGGGGCATCGAATTCTAAATGATATCCACTATGGTGACGCGGGGAATCATAGCGGCATGAGATCACTGGCTGACAAGGCAAAAACGCAAGGATATTACTGGCCGACCATGATACAAGATGCTGCGAGGATGTCCCGACGATGTGAAGAATGTCAGCGCTTCGCGAAAAAAATCCACGCGCCGGCAACAATGTTAAACTCTGTCGATAGCCCGTGGCCATTTGCAAAATGGGGCGTAGACATCGTCGGGCCTTTCATCGAAGGATCAGGGAAGAGACGATTTTTGATAGTAGCCACGGACTACTTCAGTAAATGGGTGGATGCTAAGGCCTTGGCCAGGATCAGAGACGCGGATGTGTTCACTTTCATATTCCAGAACATCATTTGCAGATTTGGTATACCTGCGGAAATTGTATCTGATAACGGTAAGCAATTACAGGGAAAAAATGTAGACATGCTCTTCGACACCTTCAAAATAAGAAAGAACAAGTCCACCCCCTTATACCCTCAAAGCAACGGACAATCGGAAGCTACCAACAAGACCCTCGCCATTATACTCAAAAAACAATTAGACGAGCATAAGGGAAGATGGTGCGAACAACTGCACAATGTCTTATGGGCATACAGGACAACACGAAGATCCGCTACCGGGGAATCCCCGTTTCTTCTAACTTATGGAGCTGAAGCAGTCATACCTACGGAAATCCTCATGCCAACCACGAAGACCGAAGCTTGGGAGGAAAAAATATCAGGAGGGGAAGGAAAGAGAGAGAGAGAGAAATAACAAAGGTAGGTTAATCCCTGAGAGGAGAGAAACATGTAAACCCCAAAAATCATTCAACTGTTTGTGTAACCGTGAAGAACATAGTAGAACAACAAATCCCGTGGATGTAGGCCTTAGTGCTGAACCACGTAAACCTTGGTTTTATTTACATTTCAGCACTTTACATTCATTTAGCTCTACACGTGTTTGCTTATGTGTTTTGTTTTCCTTAATACTTAGATCTCATGCACAAATGCCACGCCTGGAGTGGTTGGAGGAGGCCATGATAAACCCGAAGGTTTTGAGCCAATGAATCAACACCAGGGTACCATCACCATAATCTCCTTAGATGTTAAATATTGATTGTGAGCGTTCGGACACGCACATGGTTCGTGTGCTCACAATTATGATGTTAGAAAGGTTGGACGACTTGGAAGGAAGAAGGGAAGTAGCATTGCAAAAGATGGAAAATTATCAACGAAGACTAGCAAGGGAGTACAACAAAAAGGTAAAACTACGGAATTTTGTAGAGGGACAGTATGTGTTGAGAACAATCCCACGGTATCAGCAAGAAAAGAAATGGGGAAAGTTAGCACCTACATGGGGAGGACCTTTTATGATCCACGACATTGCGGGTAACGGTTCCTACTACCTTCGTAATCTAAAAGGCGAGGTCCTCCGGCATCCTTGGAATGCTAAATGGCTCAAACCATACTTCCCATAGAAGCAACGCAGATTTGAATCTGCTTGGAGTGTACCAGAAGAAGAAGGGAGCCTGACCGCTCTGCATGTTTCTATCTCTGGAAGAGGGATTGCATACCTCAACTTATCAATCAAACAAGCTTTCAAATTATCAAGTCAGTGGAATCTACCTACAATATTGGGGAAAGTAGTTAATCTACAATCTCTCAGGGCTCCCCCATCAGTGTCCATAAGTGTAAGACCAGGGGGAAGGCACCCAGCAGAAAGAGATACCCAACCAATCTTAAGGCAACGGGTCGACGGAATGGGTGCGTAAATATTTTAATCCCATATCCTAGAACGTTTCCCCGGCCCCCACCGTCTGGGAATCCTCTGGCCCAGGATTCGCCAGCGGGGTGACAGGTCTCAAGACGATCACGAAGGTACCTTCCTTCAGGATCGCACTCAAAAACACTTAAAAACTTTTGTTTTTATTTTTCACGAATACTTAAAATAAAAACAAAACGACATTGTAGGTATATCAAGAGAGGATTCATTTCATAAAGGGTGATTACAAGAAGTGAAAAGCCAAAGCCAAGGATACACAATCAAAAAATATTCCTTTTACAGGATCATCAGCAAAAAATATCCTTGTTACATAATTACAAAAAGTATAATGATGCCACGGATCCTACAATTGCTGCAATCTCTATCTAAGTGGCGGCCCCATCGGCAGGATTATTCCGAAGACTTGATGGGACGCTCCCACCAGAAGAAGGGCCCGAGGAGCTTGGTAAGGCAGAAGGAACGGGACGACGAGGATAGTTCTTCACGAGACCATGTTCATTCCTTAGGCCAAGTTCTATCCTCTCCAGCATCTTGTTCGTCTCCTCAGCCAATTGACAACGAGCCCTGTGTTTAATAACTGTTGTCCGCTGTTGGGCTTGGGATAATAACGAAGATAGCCGATTCACCTCTCCAGAAGCAGCACCAACGGCCTCCTCGCGGGTTGCTGCTAAATTCTTGAAGTGATTGGTCTGTTCTTCCTGCTGCGCTAAGGACGATTGAGCCTTTTCAAGTTTTTCATTTGTGACGCGAAGGCGTCCCTCGAGATCTGAAAAAGACAACACCACGGAGTTAGCATAGAAAAAAGACAAGGTCACACTCGATGAAATGGGATTATACCTTCGACACAAGCCGAAGCCTCTTCATACTCATTAACAACCGCATCTCGCGCTTCATCAAGATGATCATATTCCGCGGATAATTTCTTATAGTCTAGTTGAAGGTTGGTGAGAGTAAATTGACAGGCATCTAATTCTACCTGCTTCATCGAGTCCACATGACGAAGGTGGTCGACCTCTTTATTTATCTCTGAGACCCCTTTGCTGAGTCTGTACATGCACACTTCGAGATTCCTCTCAGACTCAGCATGACGAGCTACGTCGGAACGAGACGCGGAAAGAGCATTACTGAGAGCATAGACTTCAGCACGAGCGTCATCTCTTTCTCTGACAAGACAGAGCATATTATCCTGGACCCCTGAAAGAGGAATGGATCGAGCCGTCTGTAATTCTTCTTCCAACCGCTGAATCCTAGATTCCAACAAGGAAGTGCGCTCACGGGCTTCTCGCAGACTATCACGGGTCCACAGCAGTGTGCCATTAAATAAAGCACGATCATGGTTGTACAGATTTTGCATGTCGACCATCTGAACATGCCGCGCGCGCCATACCTCAGCCCGAGCATCCCATTTCTTAGCTTCACTCTTAATTTTCTCAACCAAATCTCTAATACGAGATTTTTGCCGAACTCTTTCGTTTCGAAGCCATATCAGCTCGGGGACGCCACCCACTGGAGATAGGGTGGGGAGACTCAGACAGAACAACTAAGAGATAAAAGAATGACGACATACGGCGAGGGAAAAGAACCAAACCTGTGAAAGCGGAAACTTGGCTACGAGTTTGCTCTAACTCCGCGCGCACTGTAACAAGTTCTGACCGAAGATCAGCCTCTGCTTCACCCAGCTTTTCTTTTTCCTTGAGGCTTTTCTTCAGCTCTTCAATTTCCACCTCAGCCGCAGACAATTCCTTTTCTCGATGACGAAGCTTAGCCTCGAGCTTCAGAGATTTCGCTTTGAAGAACTGATACAGCACGTGGTTACAATGCTCGATCCTCATCATCTACACATCAAGATAACAACATTATTTCACCGAAGCGTCTGATCGTCACGTAGAAGTGTGTACGAAAATTTACCTCAAGCACACGCTGCTGCGGAAAGCCATATTGATACCCGTCGGCGATGGCTATCATATCGGCAACGGAAGTAGGAGGCTCCGGCACGAGGGTAGCTTCGGGAACAGTCAACCTTTTTCCCCAGGCTTCAGACACCTGCGCCTTTGAAGACATCTCCATCATGCGACGGGTATACGCGGTGGATTCCTTTTCCCCAGCGACCACAGGAGCGGGATGAGAGACAAACAGAAGATTCTTTTCCTTAAACCAATCCATGATGGCGTCCTCACCCTCAGACGTCGGCGACTGGGGAAGACTATCAGCGGGCGCGTCAACGACAGATTTTCCCTTCTCTGACTCGACCCCCTCAGCATGCTCCTCCGCGCCTACATGCACAGCAGGCTCCTCCGCACCAACATCTTCTACAGTAGCATCCCCATTACCATCACCACCAAGAACATCCCAATCATCATTGGGGGAAAGTAAAGAGAAGTCCTCGGGAAAATCGAGGGCTTCGTCAAAAAACTCCCCCGTGGAATACATCCGATCAAAAGAAAATTCTTGAGAAGTGGGAAGGGTATCCGCGACATCACCAGCAGGGACGGAAACATCCCCAATGACAACGTCATCAGCCATCACAACTTTGTTCCTTCCTTCATCACCAGCGTGACCAGCGAAGACCTCTTCTCCGACACTGATAGGGGAGGTACCAGTACGTTCCTCCCCATCTGTAATCTCGTCCTCAGCAAACTCTTCGTTCACTGGACTAGTAACTTCTTCTTGGGCCTCAACCTCGCCCATCACCGTAGTAGAAGACTGCTTCGGCCTAATCTTTTTCTTCTTCAATACCTGAAACCAACACCACAAAAAGAATTATTTTTCCCGTCTGATGGAAGTTCTAAAAAAGAAGCGCAGCTAGAATCTGCATACCTGAGCATCTGAGATATTCTTCGGTGGAAGTATAGCACCGGAACCATCCTCCTCGTCTCCCTCTATGACGTCCAGGGCATAAGGAAAATTCATTCCCGCAAAGTTCAGACGCCAGGGGCAGAAATCTCCATAGCGAACAGGAGGAGATTCGCGCGGCTTACTATTCTCGGTAGGCCGCCAACCGCGGGGACCGGGAATCCAACCGTAAGCCCACGGACCAACTATCTCGATAACGGTGGCGTGCCACTCGTAATCATGATCGCGCTTGATCCTCTCTCGCGCGGGGAAGAGTTTCCGACTGGACGCCTCCGTGCCAGGAACATACTTCAGCTTGGCATCGCTGACCTCATTTAACAGACGAATCTCGCCTCGAGGAGCAGGGAGATTCCGAAGGCTGACACTCCACGGCTTGCGATTCCTACTATTGACGTAATCCCCAAAGGAGTTATTGAAATTCTCAGGCGTATACCATTCTTTCTCCATGGGATTGGGAACGTAACAAGTCATCGACGTTTCCCCCTTACTCCGCAGATAGCATTCCTTCAGGGCGCGGAGATAATTCCCCGATAGTTGTGATACGGAACGGCTATGAGTATTGGTGGAAGAACCCTCACGACTAGCCAGCACGTCGTAGTATAAGGAATCACCGGATTTGTACAACGGCAGCATCAGACCAGCCTCGAATGCCCCAACCGTCGTTAACAAATGAAACTCATCGAATTCGTACTTGGAGATAAGCTCATACGTAATATCATCCTCAGGGGCATAGAAACGAACCCCGAAGGCTTGAAGCTCATGCTTTTCCTTGAATATTTCAAGATCGATGTGCTTAAAAGTTACTTTTCTCCTGCTAACAGAGACACTGCGTATCAAGGGAGCAGCCTCATCCTCCTCGGCAGGACCGGATGAACTAACGAACGCTTCCGAAGCTTTTCTCTTCAAGGGGGGATTCTTTGAAGATTCAACCCTAGGAGCTACGCTCTTCGTATTCTTCCCTTTAAAAGTTGGAGAAGACCGTAGATGATGCTCGGGCACTAACGAACGTAGAGGAGGAATGTCAAAAGCAACAGCGCGGGGCGAAGCCTGCGTACTCCTAGTATCATCACGAGGACGAGCCACTGAGCGATCAAAGACTCTTCGAGAACCAGACGGAATTATCGGGGGAATATCTTCCCTAGAGGACGAGGCTTTCGCTCCAGAAGAAACTCGACTCCGACGAACATCATCTTGAGACTCTCGACGCGGAGATCTCGATAACCCAGAATCCGGAGTCTGATAAGTAGGCCGCGGACGGTCAGACATGGCTGCGGAAAGAATAAAATCAAGAACAAGTTACACACCAAAATCACCAAAATCAAAAAACACATCCATAGTAATACAAACACGATAACATAGCAACCCTAAAAGTAGTATACATGCTCAATATTTCACTCTCGAAGTAATGGCTTCCTTAATTTAAGATGAAGAACAGGGGCAAACTAGTATACAAGCATCAGAAGAAGTTCTTCATCACAAACAAGGAACAACAGTAGCAGAAAATTCACAAGTCAACACAGCATAAAACGGTGGAAATAAAGAAAAGGAAAACTTACCGGCAAAAACAGCAGTAGAAGAAACAAACAGGAGAAGCGGGCGTGGTTAATGCTAAGGTGGAGAGAATTTAAGATCACAGGGGCAATAAAGACTGACAGAAAATTTAAGATCACAAGTGCAATGAAGACTGACAGAGAATTTAAGGTCACAGGTTCAATGAAGACAGACAGAAAATTTAAAGGAAGAATGAAAACTGAGAGAGTGTTTAGGAAGAATGAAATTAAATTTTCCTTCTATCCTTAAAATACCCGAAAGAAAGAGAAGGAAATTAAGAGAGGAATGGGAAAATGTGCCCGTTACATAAGCAGTTAATGCACGAATAAAAGACGTGCCCAAATATCTAGGAGAAGTTATTAGGAGTGAGAAGAATATGCGACGATAGTTTTTCTTCAAGGCACCCATTAGTCATTCAAGCCCGAAGAAAAGGGGCAAATTGTGTACACATATATCTCACTATCAGACACGTGTATATAAAGAGGCACGTGGAAAGCATGCAGGCCAAAAACATCGAAACATGATGGGTCACGAAACACCAAATAAACCCCGAGGAGTTACTTTATCTCATCCCCAAAAGAGAAGCCAAGATCAACGGTGGAGAGAAAGTTAGCTGACACGGACTGACAGGGGCAGAGGACACTTGTCTGACACGAGCAGACCCCTCAACTACCCACATTAAACACTCCGAGCAGTGTACGTGTCGACCAACCTGTGGAACGAGCGAGGATGCCTCTGCGGGATCAAGGGGGAAACGCAGACCTCCGCGCGATGGACGCAAGGACACAAGAAGATAAGGTTCCAACGGTCTTCAGAGATGGGACCCACGTTCTAACCTTATAAATACCCAATCTCCACCAAGAGGAAAGGGAGGAAAAAATATCAGGAGGGGAAGGAAAGAGAGAGAGAGAGAAATAGCAAAGGTAGGTTAATCCCTGAGAGGAGAGAAACATGTAAACCCCAAAAATCATTCAACTGTTTGTGTAACCGTGAAGAACATAGTAGAACAACAAATCTCGTGGATGTAGGCCTTAGTGCTGAACCACGTAAACCTTGGTTTTATTTACATTTCAGCACTTTACATTCATTTAGCTCCACACGTGTTTGCTTATGTGTTTTGTTTTCCTTAATACTTAGATCTCATGCACAAATGCCACGCCTGGAGTGGTTGGAGGAGGCCATGATAAACCCGAAGGTTTTGAGCCAATGAATCAACACCAGGGTACCATCACCATAATCTCCTTAGATGTTAAAGATTGATTGTGAGCGTTCGGACACGCACGTGGTTCGTGTGCTCACATCATCAATTTATCATAATTGAGTTCATTAGAATTGTAGTCTCCTTCATATCATCACCATAAACCTCTTCCAGGATCTCATTTATGAATAGTTCAAACTTTAACTATGATGGGCATCCTCTCGATTATACCGTCAACGGATACATATTTTTCATTGGGATAACAGCTGGCGTGATCGTGCTTATTGTTACCATTGTGGTTTCTTCATTATACTGTACTCGTGTCCTAAACCAACCTCGACAAAACAATGACACGGGTGATCATGATGACCATAATCATCCTGCAGGTGGTGATATTGAAGTAGGTCTAGATGAAGAGGTCCTCGTGAGCTACCCAAAATCCCAATACTCGAAAGTTATACTAAAAACTAAGCACACAAGTTCCGACGGTTCGTGTTATTCAATTTGCTTGGCTGATTATAAAAACACATATAACTAGGTTACTTCCAGATTGTGGACATCTTTTCCATCAAAAGTGTATCAATCCATGGTTGTTGAAGCATCATACTTGTCCTATATGTCGAACATCACCACTTCCTACACCCTCGACGACTCGTCTATCAAATGTGATGCCACCTGCAGGAAATGTTATCCGATAACCACGCTCAGGTTGGTTTGGCATTTTCTTCCTATTGGTAAATGAAGTCAAATTTTGTAGAGGATACCGAAAACTCAGACAACATTGAAGGACGAATTCTATGAGTGATTTTTCGTGTTATATTTTTATTTCTTTTAAGGTGGTATATAAGCCCTACTCCTAGATGATGATGGAACACTCTCTTCTTGTAAAAATTTCATATATTTGTTCTTCAGAAATGCATACTTTAATTTTCATATCAAACACGAATGTACAAAAGACGACACAGTTAATAGGCACCAATTAAACTAGGAAACATCACACGCTAAAGATTGGCAAGTTCCTCTGAACTATTTTAAGGGTTTGTGGAGAGGCTTTGTTGGTTGTAGCCGTTAGGTATTCTTTAGAGCATCCAGACACCTACAATCATGGATCAAAACCTGGAGCAAAACCAAATTAGGTGAGAAAACTAATCACAAAAGTCTAGAGGATAACCAAATTTGGTCGGGTTTTCTAGGGTTTGGACCCAATATAGTAGGAAATCGTGACCAAAACTATATTTGCTCGAGCGGAGATATAATCAATGTTTGAGAGTAGGCGCACATGTAGTCGGCGTCTCGAAACAAGCGCGGAGTAAAGCATCCGCTTGATAGTGGAGCGAGGATTATCCTGGGCGAACTTTAAATGTCCACCCCACCAGACGGACACATTACGTCCCCCTAATATCAGGCATGTTATACTGTTTCCCCGAATCAGGCGCACGTATAATGTGTACCCCACCAGACGGCCGTAATATACATGGTGGTTATCCTTTTGATCAGACGGGGGTAATACATATGTTCCTCTCTGGGCGAATTTTAAATATGCGTCTGACATCAAATGGTGTTTTAATTTGGGTCTCACACCTGGCATTTATTATATGTTCGCCCCAACCAGGCGCTTATCTATATGTCCGCCCAAGTTTCAGACGTGTATATTTCCGCTCAAGGTCAAGCGTTTATTATACGTTTGTTTGACCAAATTTTTCCCTTCCTCTGTTGCGTTCCCTCACTGAGAAAATCATTTTTTTTTTTAGTTTTTTAGTTTGGTTTTTGTTGTCTGCTCCATCTCGTGATTGTGGACGCTATTAGGCGGGCTTTTGGATCGAGCATTAAGTTACTCGTATCTTTTGTAATTAAAACTATTGTAACTTTTGTAACTTTCTTATAATCATTAAGTTACTCGTATATTTCTTGTAATTATTAAGTTTTCGTTTAGTCTGCGAGCATGATAAGTTTTTGTTTCTTATAAACATGTTTTGTATAAAACTGAATGAGTATGTTGCATGATATACGTTGTTTGGTATCCTCCTGAGGAGTGTCTGTCTTACTCCATGGCTTTTCACTATATCGATACTGGAATTTGATGTCAAATTATTAGGGGTGGCATTGGATCGCAATATTACATATTATGGATGGAATAGTCTCTCAACATTAATATATGGGGGCGTAAAAGCAACCTATAGATTTTATATAGACCATGTCGGTTGGTGGCAGTTGTGGGTTGAATAATATCATTTTATATTAATTTTTTATGCACATAATAGGGGGAGGACCCAATACTTTATAGTATCTGGGGACCGTCTAGTCCCAAGTATTACTTTATACATATTTCTATGTGTATAGATCGGTCGTAAGCATATTATGCTTGATTGTTCAGTCTTAGTAATATGACTGGGTTACCATGATCTTACTTTTGGAAGAAATTCTAGGTTCATGATGCGGATGGGGTCCTTTGTGAACCTGCTATGCGGGGTCCAGTCATAGTAATCAAAACCTTCTTGTATTTAGACTTAGTTGGTGGTATATGAATTCATGAGGTGTACACACTATAAATATATCATTTAGTACGTTGATTCATGCTAACAGCTGAGATTGGATTTTTGTTATATTATCTTCTTTTCAATTAAGTGAGACGAGGTTAGGATAACATATATTTAGGTTGTTTTAACGTCATTTCCGTAGAACATATTGGTGGTGATCTTTCATAGATATTGTTTGGGAAACAATGTCTAGGGAAATGATATGGATCAGTCTTATGATGTGTGTTGTGTGTACAAGATGTTTAATTGTTTTGTTTAGTGGAAATACAAATTGAAGTTTAATTCTAAATTGAGGTTTCCTGATTGCATGGGTTTTCAATTTTTGGATAGATTGTATAGGAAAACTGTTCAAAAGATGGTTTATCAATCAGATGGGAATCCTAGTGATTCAACTGCTTGTATTGTAGCTAATGATGGTTTTACTACTGCTTGGTGTCCAAACTTCCTTGGTGTATAAATACCTAAGTTTGCATTTCAAGCAAACTAATCCTCAGATCCATCAAAACTACCAAGTTTTGTTGTTACTAGTGGAGCCGTCTATCCAGAGAGGAAAGTACCCTAATTAGGCGAAATCTCTTACGACCGCTCGTTTTAAAGACTTCTTTGAGATTGAGAAGCTACGAGAAGCGTTGGTGGGAAACTAGATAATTGCAGTATTATTATTTTTCAATTTGATTTGATTGACTAACGGTTGTTGAACTTTGATTGCACCTAGTTTGTTTATGCTTGAGAATCTTCTCTTCTGATATAAGATTCACTCAAACTAGATCGAAGTTTCGATGGGATCTATAAAACTGTTTTTTGATCTAAAGACGTCTTGTGATAATCCATTGTTAACAGACTCCGTTCTGTACGTGATTGATCACAAGAGATTCAAGTTGTGGTGTTCAGGTGTTTATTAAAGATCTAAGAAGATTTGAAGACAAAGAAGATTTCTTATTGGTTTCATAATCTTTGGTGTGCACGAAATTTGATCGGATGGGATTCAACTATAATTAGCTTATCTTGATAAACTTGATTGATTAGTTGTGTAGATCGACATCAATATATAGTATCTTTGTGATTTATATATTTGATTGCAAAATCTAAACCCGATTACTTTGGTAGTTGAATATCAGATAGATCTAAGACCCGACAAAGGAGTTTATTGGTTAAACGGAATAGCCTTTGTCAAACTCATATCACTGTGGTTGAAAAGAGTTGTTACCGAACAAATTTATTGTTCCTTTACTGTTTGGAATACGAACCAAAGGAATTGTTCCAGTGCGTGCACTTATCGAATGTCGGAAGCGCATGGATACTAAAGAAACTAGGTGAACTGTAGGTTTAGTTGCTTGGTCTCAACTATACGATGTTGGTTTGATTTTGTATAGCGACTTAATTCTGAGAGTATTCAATTCTGGAGTAGGTCCCGGGGTTTTTCTGCATTTGTGGTTTCCTCGTTAACAAAATCTTATTGTGTCTTTTACTTTTCTATTTCCGCCAATTAATTGTTTTTGTTATAATTAAAAGTAAAATACACAAAAGTTAATTCTGAATTACTTGATAGAAATCCTATAGAGTATGGTTAAGTCCGAACCTATTATCAAGTAATCACACTTTAATTGTTGTATTGTCTCGATCTCGTATCCATAGACGATCCCACAAAGTGTGAATACCGATTCATTGTATTGTCTCGACTCATTCCATAGACAATCACTTTCGGTAAGAGGACTTATAGGTGGAAAAGTTTTAGATTGAGGTATAACCTCGTCTTTTCAGCTTGAGAATTATAAATAAATTGATTACCACCATAATGTTCCTGATCTTGTACTCCATACATGTTATTTTCGTAAGAAAAAATTCGACTACACTAAAATAAGAATAAGCTAACAAACATCTAAGAATAAGAAAAAAAAATAATTATACGTACAACCTGTTCATAGAATTCACCTCCGTCTTTCGATGGTCGACAAGTACCACGAAAACCCGAAAAGAAACTTGAAAAACATTAAAATAAAAAACTAAAATAGCATCGTATTTTTCTTGGTTACAGTCTCAGTCATAAAGGGTATAGGTGTTTTGATATAATTTCAGGCAATATATATGTATATTTCTAGACATGTTTCTTTCAATGAATCTTCTTTTCCCTATAAACATCTTCACTCTGAGTGTTCCACAATGCCTCCTGCTTTAGCTGCTGCTGAACTTTCTATAGTGCCTTCATCTGTCACTTTATCACCTCATGTTGCTTTATCTCCTTCTCTTCCTCATACATCCACTTCTTTAACTAAGAATGATCACAGCATGACTACTAGGGGTAAGAGGGGTATATACAAGCTTAAATCTTATTTTGCTACTAACCACCCATTGTTTGTTGCATTTTATCTCTAATTCCTACTTGTATTACTGCTGCGAGGAAACAAGAAGTTTGGAGGGTAACATTTGTTGTTGAATACAATGCTTTGAAAAATGCTGGTATTTGGTCTCTAGTTATACCAGAAGACAACCAAAATATTGTTGGCTGCAAATGGGTGTTTAGGATAAAATACAATTCAGATGGGAGTATCGACAGACACAAGGTCAGACTTGTGGCTAAAGGCTATCATCAACAACATGGACTTGATTTTGAAGCCAAATTTCTCCCTGTAGCTAAACCAACTACATTCAGGATTGTGTTATCTATGGCAGTGCAGTTTGATTAGCCTATACATCAACTTGATGTAAGCAATGCCTTTATCTGTGGGGATTTGAATGAGAATATATACATGGCACAATCCCCTGGTTTTCTGGACCCTGACAAGCCTTACCATGTGTGTCTTTTGCATAAGGCCATCTCTGGTCTCCAGTAATCTCTAAGAGCATGGTTTGAGAAACTTAGTACTGCTCTGTTATCCCTGAAGTTTTTTAATTCATTCGCAGATTCATATTTATTTGTTCACAAGGATGGCTCCCAACTCACTGTTGCTTTTGTATATGTTGATGACATCATGCTTACTTGCTCTTCATCAAATTTTCTTCAACACGTTATCACTCACTTGCAGCTTCAGTTTCCAGTCAAGGATTTGAGACCCTTAAATTACTTTTTTAGGTCTTGAGATCCGTGGAAACTCCGATTCATTGTTTTTATCTCAGAATAAATATGCAGTGGGTTTGTTAATCAAATTTTATAAGGGAGGCTCAAAGTCTTGCACGACTCCCATTGACGCTTCATAAAAGTTATCTAGACAATCCAGCATAATACAGATCTTTAGTGGATGCTCTTCGTTATCTCACTTTGACCAGACCTGAAATTTCATTTGCAGTAAACTGTTCTGTCAGCATATGCAGCATCCAAGAACTACACATCTGATTACAACAAAGAGGATATTACGATATGTTAAATGGACTCTTGGTTTTGGTATTCATTATACTAAATGTACATCATTTCTGTTGGGGTTTTCAGATGCTGATTGGGCTGGCTATGTTGATGACAAGAGATCTACATGTGGTTATTGTGTTTTTCTGGTTTCTAATATTATCTCATGGTCTTATAAGAAACAAACAACAATAGCTCGTTCGAGTACTGAAGTTGAGTACAGAACATCGGTTCACTGTGCAACTGAAATTGTTTGGATCTGTTCTGTTTTACAAGACCTTCATCTGCCGTTAGGTGGTGTACCCAAGCTTGCCCAGGACAACATTAGCTCTCTCTCCTTAGCATCCAATCCAGTGCTGCACTCAAGAATGAAGCATGTTCATTTGGATTATCATTTCATATGGGAAGTAGTACAATCCAAAGCACTTGATGTTTTTTATGTCAGCACTATTGATCAAATTATATCTTTACAAAGGATCTTCCAGCTCCCAGATTTACTATGCTCCGGTCCAAGCTCAATGTCATTGCACAACCCTTGAGCTTGAGGGGGAATAATGACGCACATACAGCGGTGAAGGATAAGAAAAGCTGTAGTGAAGGTTCAGACAGTTTTGAATTGTATTTTCCCTCTCACGTGTGTCTAGCCGTCTCTCAGGTGTGTATATCTGTCAGTTGTCCGTCAGTTAAGAAAACAATAAATACACAATAAGTATTATCTCTCTAATGAAAAAATATCTTCTGTAATAAACATTATATGTTTCTGTGTGATTGATACAATGTGTTAACTAGTTGTGCTCGACGGAGCGTTTCCATCACCAGTCGAGCACTAACAGGCTAAGTAAACACGGCATTTCAATAGCCATTTACCCTTAAAAATATGGATGTTTAAGGACCATTTGCCCTAACTACTGGGAATGCCATGAATCACCAAGTCCCAAAGATGAGATTTGGCACAGGATTTTCCTTCTGTTGAACTGTTTTAATTTTTGGGCTGTTTTCATATTTTCACATCAGCCCATTGGGCTCAATCATGTCAGAATTAAGATAGAAAATGAAAACAAGAACAAACTTTAACTAAGAAACACATGAAGAGGATGAAGCAAAGGCAAATGTGCCACTGCCATCTGCTTCAGCAGAAATGCTAGGCACTGATCTATAAGTTCCATTATTATAAAAGCTACTTCGTAAAATATCCTAGATTCAATGTTTTTGTATTACATTCCTAGGGAGCGCAAAAACATATTAGAACCTAAGTGGTGTGCATCTTGCAGGCGCAGTAGAGAATATGTTTCCCTCATCAGAAGTGCATAAGTCAGTCGAACCATCTTGCAGTACAAATAAGATACGTTCAGTATGAACCAAATTAAAAATCAGAGTTTAAATAGTGATGATCTTTAACAAAAGTAACGACAATTACACGACTTACACAAAAGAAGTATCAGACTTACACGACTAATGTTTTCATTCAGTTGAAAAGAATGCTCCAAATTTCACGCATTTTGAGATACAAGTGATGAACTAAATAACGCACCAGGTACCACATAAGGCACGGACTCGATCTTGAATTAACTTCCTCTGCCAAGATGCTATATCCTCGAAAGCATGTCCTGGAAGGTTCTTAAAGGCCCCTGAGACGTGCAATCAGCTCATCCTGTAAAAGTTTCAAGGTATCAACCAATGAACTCATAAAGATTATAAAGATGTCAGGTTCTCTTGGATTTTCAATGGTGTTTGTAAGTGGCCAAAGTAGTTAAAACAACAGATGACAGGTTTTTGATTGTTACCTTCTTTCCTTTCACCATCAAACCTCTTTCTTTTAGAAGGTCGCGCAGCATCTTTACGGTCATTGTTTGATAAGTGTCCTTGGATCTGGAGTGAGTCTTAGATCCCTCTACAAAAAATTTAAAAATGAAATAAAATGGTTTTTACTTGGAACTGTAATTGGAACATCCTTCGGCATTTGATGTAAACATTCATAAGCAAGAACCATACACCAGAGAAAGTCCTATTGCTAGTTTGTCTTATATATCCAAAATCGTTCTATCGTATTTACTAATCTACAAAGACAGGAAGTTTGTAACCATCAACTGACTAAAGTTCCTCCCAGATATATCACAAGAAGTATCCGATTTTTTTTTAATAAAGATCTTGGCAAAAGACAGAAAAGAACAAGATGATGCATGTAAACAAGCAATACTGCAAGAGAGTGTACTATATACTACACCAGTAAAACATAAAGGTTGTCTGGCAAGTGGCAACGACAATGAAAGATATATCTACACTCTGCAGATTTCTTCAATCAATCTGCATATATTGCTATGTAACCAATTCGTACCTTTGATTTGGTAAGGCTCCAGCGTACCACCAGTCTGCAACAGAACAAGTTCAGCTTGCTCTTTCTCAGCTCTCTGCTGTACAGTGAGACTCTCGTCTTCGAAATTTGTGATTTCTCCCGCCGTTGATGACATGGATGCAACAGCTTTCGAGGCCCACCTCTATAAACAATTATTTACAAAATTTTAGCTGTTACCAATTTTTTCCAGATTAAGGTCCACAGTGGTTTTCTTCGTGTTCACAAACTCTAATTTACAGACAAAAACTCAAGCAATTATTTTAGATAGGTACTTCCAAAATCAAGTGACGTTAATTTTGTAGAAAATGAAGGGACACTAGATTTTGAAGAGACCCAATATTCGCGGGTAAGACAAACATAAGACGAGAATGAAACAATGACCGTAAAGACTCGGGCAATTATTTTAAAGTTGACTAATGTAATCAGCTTGAACATTTGTAATTCTAGAATAGTTGAGCCTGCTGGGGTCAAGTTACCTATAAACTCAAAACTGGAAGAAGGACTTTCTTGTATATCATGATCTTCATCTTTAAGAAAATTCAACAAATTAAAAAGCGAATTGGAATTGGGAAGCAAATACTTCTCTAAAGCAAGAATTAGAAAGGGTATATATAACACTGAAATGCTTGATAATTACCGGACTCGTATGCAGAATAATATTTTCCTTGCAAAATATTATGTCCCAACATTAACAACAGCCATTTGAAAAAGAATACATAATTGGGAATTAGACAAACTTACGGTATCATACTGATATTCCGTCTTCCTCTTTCGACCGTTTTTCTTAGTCATAGCAATTTCTTCTACATCGTCTTTCTTACTCTCCTCTAGTTCTTTCTGCAGAACTAAAATCGCATAGCAATGAAGAAAACCCGGAAAAAAATTACCACAAAATGAAAACAACAAGCTATAAAAAAAAAACTTCGATACCAACATTTATTTTCTTGTTAATTCGATTTGTAGAAACTCACACAAGTAAAACACAAACCTGAGCTACTTGAGACTCATGAAGCTTTGTCCGTAGTTCAGCATTATATGCTTCAAGTTCGGTAATACGTGCTTCAAGAACTGAGTTTCTATGCTTAAGATTCTTAAAGTCACAAACATACACGCACTATAAGTAAAATTGGTACTTCGTAGGAGCAACAAAGATAAACGAGACAATAAGTATTGTAATTTTAATACCCCAAGCTCTGTGTAAGAACTATTTGCCGTTCTTTTGCCAACATAGGTACCAGAGTTTAATGAAACTAAACTTTCTGAGTAATTCTCTGCCGAGACATGGTAGATTCTTGGTACGATAGCACTCCCATACTTTGGATCATATAAAACTAGGTCAGGTGCATCTGTGAATAGAATAACACCATCTTTAAAGGACCACATAAACCTCAAATTAGTGCAATGACAAGGAACTCTCCTAGTTATTATCTCATTGGTAATGGTATAACGTTTAGTCCATGATTCTGGATCTCCATAAACCTGCATTGCCCATATATCAATAACATCATCCTCATCAAGTACACAAAGGCAATCTTCCAGTACCCCCACAAGAATAAGCTGCAACCCTGCAGACGGTGGTTGAATTTCATTGAAAATCTCGTTCGTAATACCCAAAGAGACTATGGTATAATGGGTTTGCAGGGCGAGCCAATGAAGATCTCCATTAAAAAGTAACCCAGATTTTTGAGGCGAAACGAACGTATAAGGTGTGAGAAATCTTCTCCATGAATCTGATCCTAACGAATAGAGACGGACTAAAGATTCCATTTCAGTATTTTCAGCAATCAAGAACTTGTAATCGTCAGCCGTGGGATCATAAACAAAAGCATACAATGTGATGTCACTGTAACTATATCTTTTTGGCGCTTCACATATTCTCTTGTATTCGTTGGTTGATGGGTTCCAAAGACAAAAGAAGTTATCCTGATCATCCCGACCGTCATACCATAAACAGAGAATACCATTACAAGAACCAAATAAATACACAGGAAGACCGGAATCTTTGAATGGATAATCCATTTGACTAGTATAACCATCAATCCCAGTCAATGTTGATGATGAATTCTCACTTGAGGAAGAATAATCCACTTCAACATCATTACTATCATCTTTAATTTCAGGCATTTCAACATCATTAATATTATTATTTTCTTCTTCAATTTCGCGCAGTAATAAGGATGCTAATGAGTCATAACCAACTGAATGTATTAGAGTATCGTTCATGTCTTCACCAACAATACTACCAAGCATGAGACGAGTAGAGTTTTCTCTATGAAAATCATGATGCATTTGCACGAAACCCGGATCAGAAATTAGGCAATAAACTACTTTTAACCAACTCTTACACACACATTTGCATGCTAATACAGATTTTACTGGTAACCTTGAGATGATTAACTTGGAATATTGCTGAGTGACATCTTGTTTATCCTTAAACAGTCTAGAGATTATTATAAGGACACCACTTGTTTGCTGCTATAAAAATCTCCCAAAAATTCCGAAACCTCTTAGAAACTCTTAATGCCGAAAACCATTCACTACCTAAACAATTTCATGTTTCTGATTTGAAGATTCTCAACCAATATACACATACAGAAAAACAATTGGCCATAAAACTCATATGAAATTATCTCAAGCTTGGTATAAGTATCCCTAACAAAGCTTAACAATATCCTTCGATATCGCTACCATTCATCTTCACAATAGTTGAAAAACCTAGAAGTAAAAGATGAAAAAAGGAAGTACCTACTGTTTGAGTGCAGAAATGGCTGATCCGATCTTCAAGTCCTAAACCCTAAACTCACAAATTGAAGTCTTGTTAACTCTTGGATGATGAGTTCATCTCTCAATATCATCTTTCACAAATTGAAATGAAAACCCCAGAAAACTCTAAGCTGAGATGATGAGTTCCCTTTAGTTATAACTCTAATAAAGCTTGTTAAGTCTTGGACGGTTGAATCTTGCGCAGAACTGAAAACCTAAATCCCCAATTTGCAACTAAAAAACCCCAAATGTAAAAGTGCTGGAATGCGAAAATCATAAACCTAAATCGATTTCAAACCAACCACTGGAAACAAGTAACTAATACTTAAACCTTGTTAACTGTTGAATCAATCGATTTTGAGCGGAACTGAAAACCGTAAACCCCAAATATGCAGAGGGAAGCAATATTTGTTATTCAAACCCCCGAATGTGAATAAGCAAGTTTTTGTTATGTAGAAAATTAACATTTAACTCCATTTTTAGTGGGCTTTGGACTCTCTAGTCCACCCGCCCAAAGCCCAGGACGCTCTAGTCCAAATGTCACCCGTGTTTTACGGTCTCGTCCATATCTTAACGAGTTAGTCCAAATTCTTCGTGATCCAGCGATTTCCGATTTTTAAATGTTCCAGAACTGATCCTCCATCGATTCAGTATTTAAACACAGCTTTTTGAATTGATTTTTTTTCTGGATCTCAGATTTTTTTTTGAATTGAGAGAGAGAGCGAGATAGACAGAGATTTTTTGGAGGGGATTTATCAGATTCCAAGCGTTTCTGTAACAGAATTCATCATCATGTTAGTTTGAAAGTGTTTTGAAATCGATTTTTATGGATCTCAGATTTGAATTCACGGAAGATTGAGAGAGAGAGAGAGATCCAGATATAAATTTTGGTTGCAATTTAACAGATTCATAGAGGTTAGGGTGGATATGATTGTTTCTGCAACAAAATTCAACTTCAGGTTTATTTGGAATCTTTAATTGTTAGTTTTCTTTTGGTTTGTCGTTCAAATTTTTTTCTTCTGATTTTGAGTTTTTTTGAGTTCATGATATGAATACGATTTGTTACATCTTATTGTTGTATGATGTTGATTTGATTTTGTTATTTCTTAGCTTTTGATTCTCGTGAAATGGTTTTTTTATTACTGTTTTTTTATGATGATTTTTTTTTATGATGCATGATATGAAATCGAACCGATATCTGGTCGTAGGCTTCTGATTTATTCATCTGCGTGTTCTAATAAGATTTTGAAGCTTATATCTTCGATTAATCGATGGAGTATTTGATTTAGGTTTACTGTTATTTGATGTTTTGGCTTCGATTAAATGTGTACTTTCATGTACATTGTTCACGTTTTAGGTTACTCAAATATGAAAATGTGATTTGAAGCTTCAAATGTTTATTATTATTCTTTTGTAATATGCAAGGTTATCATATATGTTAGAGAAGGTTGTTTTTTGCGATTTTGAATCATGGTGAGCATTCTGCGTATTTTCCTGTTAATACTTTGAGCACCGTAGATTAATTGAAGCATTTTGCATGTAAGGAGTGGAAATCTTTGTCTCTAGAGACTATAAGTTTGAGCTATATGGATAATAATCATATAGTTTCTGTACAAGGTGATATACAACTGCAAGGTTTAATTGCTCTTCCCCTTATTAACAATGAAGATTTCTATTTGAATGTTGTCGTGATTCCGAAGCATACTTCTCGTTTGAAATATGGTTGTAGTACTAGTTTTGGTTCTAGTACTGCAAATTCTTGTGTAACTGAAAGTCCTACACTTGTAAGGGTGGTAGATCATAATACAGATAATGCCAAGCCTCTTATTTGTGATGAATGGATTTATATTTTTGACAAGATTGGTAGAGAATTTATGGGTGGTGTTAAATGTGTTAGACTTGTTGTGGATAAGTACAAGATGGCTACTGGTTACAAGATTAAGTTTCTGAAAAATAACAACACTCGTTTTACTGCAAAAGTGCCAAGAAGATGGTTGTTGTTGGAGGATTCAATTTGGTCCTGTGAATGGTGACACTTCTCGTTTCGTTCTGAAAAATGTTAACGTTCTTCACAGGTGAATTGTGTTCATATTAGTCCACATTACTAATTCTTCTTTTTGTGATGCATATTACTTATTTTTATGCTTTTTATGTGTATGTCCATGGTGGTCTACATTTTTGTGCACCTTATATATGTAGACTTGTTTAGGTGTACATTGTTGTGCACATTACTTGCTGTAGGCTTTTTAGGTGCACATTGTGGTGTAAATTACATATTTTTGCTTGATCTGTATCTTCTTTTTGCATATGTGATGTAGGTTTTTAGATCTGGTTAGGTGTACATTGTGGTGCACATTACTTATTTTTCCTTTTTTTTTGTAGATGTGGTGTTGTTTTAAGGTTGAAGAGTCCTGCAGTGCCAACCAAGTTAGTCAAGTCTTTGATCGCTGACAATATATAGGGAGATCCTTGTTTAAAACCCAATCAGTTCATTTCATTTTATAAGAGGATTTATGGGTCCAATATTAAGCATTAGGATGCCCGTAAAGGGAAAGAAGCCGTATTTGAAGAACAGTTTGGCGATGACGAGAAGTTGTATAGCGATTTAGCTTGGTATGTCAAAGCCATTGAGGAAACTAATCCTGATAGCTATGTTAAGTTTGAAGTTGATCATGCAACATGGAGATTTCAGAGGATTTTCATATGTTTTGGTGCTTGCAAGCATAGATATAAGTATCTTAGGCCCATGATTTACTTGGACACTACTTTCCTTACTGGTTGTTTCGGGGGTGCTTTGATGGCTGCAACATGTGTCAATGGAAACAATGGTTTTTACCCATATGCTTTTGCTCTTGTTTCTGTTGAAAACAAAGAAAATTAGTATTGGTTTCTGGAGAATCTTAAACAAGTGGTGGATGGTCGTCAGATTGTTTTCTTTAGTGATTGTGGAGAAGGACTTTTGCAGGGCATTCAAAAGTATTTCCTGATTCATATCATAGCTATTGCTTTTACCACATCAAGTGAAATCTCCCTATTGGACCAGGTGATGCGAATTCCAAGGTTGTTATCGATTTGTTCTACAAAGCTGTTTACTCTTACATAGAACCTAACTTTGAAGAAGCTTTGCGGGGTATGCATGCGCTTGGTTGTGGACATGTTGCTAATTATCTCAGGATTGTTCCAAGGGATATATAGGAGAATGTATTTTTCCTTGTATGCAGATAGGGAACTCACTCTTCTACTCTTTCCAAGTCATTCAACAACTGGATTGTTGATCTCAAAAATTTCCTGCTTTTGCTCTTCTCGATGCGATACAATGAGTACGGTTTTTAATGTTTCAATTCATTTATTTTTTAAATGTGTAGATTGTTATACTTATTGTCACTTAATGTGTACATTCTTGTACACATGTTTTATCTTTGATTCTGCAACTATGTGTTCATTATTGTAGACATGGGTTTCCTTAATGTGTAAATTGTTATACACATGTTTTATCTATAGACCTTCTAGATTATTTTTTGATTTATGTTTTGTGTTTTGATTATTTTAGTTTGAAAATTATGAAGAATAATTCTAAGAGAAGGGTAGAAGGTGTAGAAACTTTCAACACTAGGTTCGCTCCAATATATAGGGCTTTACTAAAGGAAAACATCTATATTGGTCGTACTTGGAGTGCTACTGAGTCCGTGAAAAGATTTATGAAGTCCACTCTCCCAGGTATCATTCTGTAGATATTTTGCAGAAAACTTGTACGTATCACAGGTGGCGAGTTAATGGGTTCCCTTGTGTACATGCTTGTGCTGCCATTCAAGCGACGAGGGAGGACATTTATTCATTTTTTGAGTCATACTTCACCACATAATGGTTCAACTTGGGATAACAGGAGATCAGCTTCCCCATCCCCAATTTTTTGACAAGTCGTGGGCTTATGATCCTAGTGACAGGGTTATTGTTACTATCCCTATTCCTCCACCTGGTATACGAAGAACACAGCGTATCAAGAATGCTTGGGAAAATCAAAAGATGGCTATGATGTGCATAAAGTGCTTCACCCTTGGTCATCACAAAAGAGTTACCTGCCCCCTGCCTTGATGCTTTCTAATATGTTTGATTTTTTCAAAAGATTCTATGATTTTGGTTTTATTTTTGGTAATGTCTTTTCAATTTTCTAGGCGTGGATAATTAGTGTCAGGACATGTGTATCATTATGTACACCTTCCTGTAAACTTCAGTTTTCTTACCTGTCTTTTTACATGAGTACCATTATGTACACCTTGTTGTGCAATGGGTGGTACTGAGGTTATTTTTTTTATAAAGATTTTGTGTTTCAGTTTTTGTGGGATTAATTTTGCTAATGCCTCTTCAATTCTATGTTTAGTGTTTTTAGTTTTATGTTTTCAGTTCTACTGGCCTGGATAATTAGAAAAATCTGTCAGTACATGTGTACCATTATGTACACCTTCTCGTACCGTTACTGAGATTTTCTACTATGTCAGTATATGTGCACAATCATGTACACCTTAATATTTCCTAACCTGTAATATACACCTTAGTACAGACACAAGTATACATTCAAAACATCAAAATTGAAACTAATAAAAAGATTAATTCAAGGTTTTATGTGAAGATTAAGTCGAGGTCATAGTAATAAGTCTTAAACAAAAAGTTGAAAACTGAAATTTAAAAAGTTGTCTGAAGATTAAAAATGTCTAGAAGCAATTCATAAAGTGATCTTATGTGAAGATTAAAAACTCTTCTTCCTCTTTAATGGTTTCATTTCTCTACTCTTGCGCCACTCCTTATGTTCATCACCTTTTGCTATATCCCATACCTTTTCATAATATCCGACTTTTTTCAGCATCTTGACCACCAATTTTAATTTCATTTGTTGACAAATGTCTTCGGGCTCTGTTGATCTCTTTCGATACTCTTTCTTTTCTTCGGAATTCGTTTCATAAAGTAACAAGTGTATAGGAGGCAGTCTGGGTTGATTCCTTGTTTAGGGAATGATAAGACGTTTATATCATGCGATTCGATATGTGCATCACCCTTTAACGCCCTCGTCTTGTTAAGTTCAAATTGTACCACATCTGCAATTCGTTGTGCATTTTTTGTATAGTCCTCCTCATTTTCTGAGTGCAGGGAGTTATACCATTTCCATTCAAGAGCTTTGAAATCAAATTTCAGTAGTGACCAGTGATTTCCTATTATCATTTTCTCCCTAGAGTGATTCACGGGGACTACTAGTACTTATATATTCTCAGGCATTTACCTAACGAATTTCACCACAAGGTCTTGTACCGCGGTGGTGATATTATGCTTCACATAGTACTGCAATCAATAATTGGTTGAAAAATAAGATGAATTAGGTACACCTAAATCATAACAGATATCCATGAGATATATCACTAGTGTACTAGCATTTAACCTACAAAAAACTAACAAATCAAACATTTTATGCCTGAAAACAGACCGTATATCCATGACATATGATATAGGTGTATAACTATGTACACACCTAAATATATCTAACAATCAACCATCCATGCCAATACTTAACAGACAATATATCAATCATATAGCATACTGGTGTACATCTATGTACACACCTAAACAAATCTACAAACCCATAGAAAACGCCATGTCAATTAGGTGTACAACTATGTACATAACATTAAAGTATCTAAGTAAACTGAATTATATACGACATTTTGATTTGTTTTGAGAAACTTACATATACACTAGCACCTACTATTTCACAGCTCAAGTATTTCTTATCGTCTGGATTATGAATGTTATCTCTAAAAATTGCTCTTCTATGTTGATGGATGTAGAACTGCAGTACCTCTTGATCAAGATATTTGTTGAACATTAGTTCATGAAGTACTCGTCCCACAATCAGAATATCTTCCTTGATTGCTGGATCTTCCAGTCTTGTTAGTTCCCAAGCTACAGTGCTGTAGAATCATAAAGAAAATGTTAACATGGTATACATAGTGGTGCACATAACTTTTTTTTATAAAATTCAATCATGTGGATCGTGCGAGGTAATGTTTTTTGAACTTACCCCAGGCTTGCATAGTCAAAGAACTTTTGTATCCTTTTTTTGTCCTCTCCTGGTTTCATGTCTTGGTATAGTTGGGATTGACGAACATCTGGAAATGGATTAGGAGGATGATAACCATCTTCCTTTCTCTTTAATGGCACGGGTGTTTGTGGGTGAAAACCGTTTCTGCTGATTTTGGTAATTTTGGGCGTGTAGGTGAGAAACGAATCTAAACCCTAAACAATGTACTGAACGGGGGTACTTTTGATTCGAGAGATCAATCTGTACAATCCTGGCCTAAACCAAGAAATGGTCGTTCCAGGCTTGCTTCGGTCATAAAGTGAAGGAGAAGGGTTGGTCTTAGGGAGGGAAGCGAAGAAAGTGTTGAGACTAGAATAGTTGATTTTGGAATTGTGGGTGTTTTATGACTTGTATCAGAAAGTAGAACTGGTGAGCCGGATGGAAAGCTACCAGGTGATTTCTAGATACTGTGTGTTGCCGACCAAAAACTTGTGCTTTGGTGGAAATAGATGAGACCTATTTATACAACTCATAGTGAAATGTACCCTGGTCTCGTAGGAAGTGGAAACAATTGAGTGGTGGAAGAAAAGAGTAACGTGTAAATACCCGACGTTATGTTTCCATGATGAAGGAAGTGAATTCGTGTAACCGCCGGTCATTACTCTTCCATGATGAAGGAAATGAATTGTTTACACCGTTACTTTTCATCACCACTAATTATCCTACTTCATGACACTTTCTTTTAAGGGGCGCATTGCACGCCGCACGCTGTAAACCGCCAGACCAATACCCTGATGAGCATCCCTAGTTTGTGACATATTTTGATGTCTCGAGTGTTTTCATGGAAAACATGTAGCACTTTGCTACGTGTGGCAAGTTAAAATTGAGAGACTTGCCGCAGGTAAATAGCATGTAATGTTAGGCTCGTCTTGGCTAGTCGCCTAGAACTTGTCGCGAGCTCATCAGTTCGGTGGCGAACTTGGATGGCTGAGATTGCATCTCATGAAGAAGGATGGCCATTGATTATGGCCACATCTTGTTGTATAGCGAAGTGGCGTCGGCCACATGCTAATGGCATGCCATTGGCGTATCCATGGCATGGCGCCATAGCGGCATACTAGTGGCCGCAACATAGTGGTATGTCAGTGATGTTGCGGCATGGCCAAAGCTAAAAATTAGCTCCGCAACCAAAGTTAGGGTTTGGAGTCGTGGAAGGATTTGGCGTGGCCAAGTATTGACGCCTTGGAAGGATTTTGGCGTGGCCAAGTCTTGGCGTTGTTGGAAGGACTTGGCGTGGCCAAGTCTTGGCGCCGTTGGAAGGATTTGGCGTGGCTAACGCTTGGCACTGTGGAAGAATTAGGGCTTGGCGTGGCCAAGACGCCGTGGAAGAAGTAGGGCTTGGCGTGGTCAAGGCGTCGTGGAAGAATTCTCTATGGAAGAATTAGGGCTTGGCGTGGCCAAGGCGTCGTGGAAGAATTATCTGTGGAAGAATTAGGGATTGGCGTGGCCAAGGCATCGTGGAGTCGGACCCACGTGTGGTGTGGCAACATTGTCCATGTTGCCACGCCAATACCGTTGCTCTGGGAACGTTATTTGGCTTTGGTAGCAATTTGCTTAAATTAGGGTTTGTCGAATACCCTAATTAATGCACGTGGCGTGCGGCTGCGGCATGGCGCTACTTTTGTGCAAATGGCGCCATGGCTATGCCAAAGGAACCATGGCCAGGCCATAGTGTGGAAACGGCCACAGGAGTAGGAATTGTCGTGTGGTGGCTATTTATGGCAGGTTTCCACGAAGTGGCAGGTTTGCGAGGTAGCATGTTGCGAAGTTGGCATGTTGTGAAGTTGGCATGTTGCGAAGTTGTCGTGGTAGGGTACGTTTGGCCTTTAATGTATGGTGGCAAGTTTAGAGCAACCTGATTGGACACAAAAGGGGCCGGCCAAACATAAGGCGCGACCACACTTCTGGTGAGAGTGTGGCGCCTTTAGGGCGACCTGATTGGTCAATGGGAAGTGGGGCCGGAAAGCTAGGGCGTGGCCGCACTTCCAGTGCGATGTGGAGGATTTAATTAATTTTGAGAAGCAAGGTCTGGTGTATTGAGAGGCGCGAAACTCTAACTTCTGCAAGTTAGTCAGGACGATTGACTGAATTCTATCTGTCGACATAGAGTTCTTTTAAGTTCGTTACAAGAGAGCAGCATGCTTTTCTGATTGAATACCTTATGCAAAGATCTTATTCTTGATAGTGAACACAAATCGTCATGCCATATCAACATTAAGAGTTCGGCTGGGGAACATAGCATAGAAGGAATTCAGAGGAACTTATATTAAGTGAATATACGCGAGGCGCCGAAATTTACAGAACATATGGGATTCGCCAGTCTGTATAAATTTCATGTAAATATATTGTTCGACTCAATAAATTTTCCAGTGGAGAGGTTAGCACATGTGGCTCTATTTCCTTGCAGAGTGACGTCACATCAGATGTAAGGTTTTACGATTTTAACCCTAAGCTAAAAACCACCATCAACATTAAGTCCCCTGCTTAGCACGTAACAGTGGCGTTGTTGCGGGTTAAGCATGAGATGGTGACAGACAAGAGAAAAATCGAAGAGGGCGAGACTTAAAGAATTTGCAAGGAAATTCAACTAACCTTTAGCGGAAGGCATGAGGAATCCGTGATCCTTGTATTGACGACTTGGCGCATTTTCGGCTTGACCAGGGGGTGTTGGCGTAGAGTTTTACTTCCCGGAACGTTGGTGCCAATTTGGGCCATGAGGTGGTGAAGATGGCGCTTCCGGCTTGGGAATGGCAGACGGCGCGACTTTGAACGGTGGAGATTGCGTTGCTTTGAACGGCGAAGATGGTGCTTCAATCTTGGCCGAGCGAAGATGACATTGCGGAATGGCGAGTAGCGCGGCTAGCTTGGAAGGGCCGATGGCATGACTAGCTTGGAAGGTCCAATGGTGTGGCTGGATCAGAAGGGCCGATGATGTGGCTAAGAGGGGCCATGGAGCGTTGGATTGGGACGAAGAGATTGCGTTGTCTTGAACGACCAAGATGGCGCCGCTTTGAACGACGAAGATGGCGCTGCTTTGATCTTGGATGTGCGGAGATGGCGCGACTAGTTTTAGAACAACGTTATTAGCTTGGATGCTGACTTCTGGCACAGGCATGGTGCGGCTGACTTGGAGTAGCGGATGGGTGTGGCTAGCTTGGGGTAGCGGATGGCGTTGTTGGTGCATCGACTATCGAGCAGAGAAGCTAGCGCTGGAAGAATGCGAGATGTTGGTGTCGGCTAGGACGTGGAGCCGTTGGCGCTGCTGGATTGGAGTGGAAAGGTGGCGCTGGCTAAGTCACAGAATGACTTGGATACCAAAAACCTAATTATTCCGTATAAACAAATATTTAATCCAGCTGGTATCATGCATGTGAAGCCTTATTTCACGGCTGGTAAAAGATTTTCTGCTGAATATAAGAGGTGATCTTGAATCATTCGCTCATACAGATCATCATAAAATCACATTAACCTTCTTCACAGGTACTGTCTCGTGTTTCTTCTCCTAGTCCCATTTTGTCTTTCTCATCATGTAGATTGCCGGTGTAAACGTGGTAAATTAAAAAAAAAATTGGTAGCATATAATGGGATCTTCCAGTGATGATCGTACCTCTTCGGAAAGAAATTCTGAGCCCGACGAAAACCAGTTTTCTTTTCATGATGGGGTATTAGACAGAATTGATTCTCTGTTTCGTGAGGCTGACGAGATTATGCAAGGCATGTCTCTCGCCCATTTATGTAGAGTGCGGATGTGTGTTCAGACTCTCTTGGCTTCAGTGGACATGGAGGAAAAGTGGAGGCACGATGAAGCATCCCAGCTCGTCGGGAGATCTCAGAGCAATGAAGCTTCTCTACAACCCAGTGGTAGGGATGAACGATTCGCATCTCGGTTTAAGCGGCGGAAGACTGAGTCCACGAAACTTTTAGATGAGAACCAGTTTAATTACCATGTTCATGATGGTATCGTAATCCTTGACTTTGATGCGGATGAACTGGGACGTCCTCAAGAAGCTGCTGGAAGAGCTCATGAGGAAGATGTCGACACGGTTCACGAGGCTGAAGCATCTTCCATAGTGGACGCAGAAACTGTTATCAGGGACTGGTAGGCATTTAAAGATGTGAAAATAAGACAATAAATGGATGCCTACAGTGATACCTGCAAGTGCACAGGGTCTGTTGTAGCTTGTGTGCAAGAACAGGGTCATTCCACAGGGACTTGGGGTGTTATGAAGTTTTCCTAGCTAAGCTATATGCAAGGCAGTGACAATGAGGGATAGGCCAAGGCAGTGAGCAAGGCAAAGCAATAAGGCAGAACAGTTAAGAACCAAGGCTGTAAGCCAAGGGCAGGGGGAGTTTGTGCACTGATTTCAGTGCACAGCAAGCTGTAAATTGCACAAAAACTAAACAAAGCAGCAAGGAAAATTTAACTAAGCAATAAGAAAAACAGATTCGGAGTTGCAAGTGACTGTGAAAACAAATTGTGGGTTAAGCTAAGGCTTTGAATCCACCCTTGTGACCTATCCAGATAATGTAATTCTAGGTTGAATTCCTAATGGAACTAAGTGACAGCTAAGGTCAACTTATGATCCTAAGCATACAAATGGAATGGAAAGAAAATTAGCTTGCTCAACTAATGTGCTCCTAGCATTGACTGTCTTTTGACAGTACAATCAATCACAAGCACACAGATGAGCACTAATTTCTCCCATTGCTCAATCAAAACAATGCACTAAGGCTTTAACCTAGCATTCCACTATCAGACAGTGCACTGAGGTTTCATCTAAACCTCAGCTGCAACAATTTAGCTCATGCTCAACATATAAACAACATTAACATTCATCACATATGATAATAAGAGCAAATTCAAACAAAACATGACTGAAAATTTACAAAACAAATGAACCAACAGTTGAGGAACTGGCTAGTCCAGTCCTCTTGGGTGAAGCTCTGGCTAATCCAGGCATCCCCTCAACAACACCCTCACAGCTCCTATTTATACAATTCGAATTAGGGTTACACTTTCCCCCAAATTCCCAAAACAGTGAATTAGGGTTTTTGAAATTAAAGAAATTGACATGACAATTCTCACCCATACTCCTGCTGCTCTTCTTCCTGCTCCTCTTCATGTCTTCCATGCTGCTACGCTCCAGCTCGAGCTTCCTCTGCCTATCAACCTAGTTCATCGATTTCAAAACCCTAACAGAGAGAGGGAGTGTGAAATCAGTGAAATAGGTAGCATAGGATGATGGGGGAAGGATGGGTTTTGGTTGTATTTTATGTAGGGTGGTTGTAGTGGCTGGTAGGGATGATGGCGATGGCAGAAGGTGATGGTGATGGCAGAGTTGTTCTCTGCAGAGGGTGAGGGAGAAAGAGAAAAAGAAGTCGATGGAAAATGGAGTAGGGAGTGTTTGGTTCGACTGGGGTATAGGTGTATTAGGTGCTATGGTGTTAGTCGGGATCATCCACTTTGATGATTTGCGAAGATCAGCCGTAGGATGATGAGATGATGAAATGAATCGGACGGCAAGATGAGAACAAGCTTTGACCGACCGTTGGATGATGAATACATTAAAAATGACGGTTGAGATTAGAATTAGGTGTTGTGGTGTTAGACAGGAACTTCAGATTTTGATGCACTATGATGAAGCGACCGTACGATGCTGAGATGATCCAATCCGACGGCTGAATATGAAGGCGGGTATGGATATTGGAAATGGGTTTGGGTGAGGGTTTTGGGCCTTGGGTATGCCAATCCCATATCTTCTTTAAGAACAATTCTTCCTCTTCAAGCCCATTTCTAGCCTTTTGGTCTTGCGCACAACATTCTTCGCGGCTTCCTTGTGTGATTCCTCTTGGCTTCCACCACTTTTCTGCTCTTTTTGCTCCGCTATTCATCCAAACTTTATTTATTACCTAAAAATGCAAAATTAGTTAATAAAAATATTTATTCTTGAAAACAAAGAAAATACAGAATATGGGATAAAATGTAGAATTAATGCACAAAAGATGAGTTAAATGCCAACAAAAAGATATAGAAATATGCACTTTTTAGGACTCATCAAATACCCCCAAACCTGAATTTTACTTGTCCTCAAGTAAAACAAAACTAAGGAAATCCTACCTATACCACTGTCGCTGGTCTCTCGAATGCATTTAGCGTATGCACTAAGCCTTTTAAACCACTAAGTGTCCCTAGTGGACGAGTGAAGTCTCGTGAAGGTTTGCTTAGAACGTACCTACAAAGTTCTAGGCCAAAATATAAGCTCAGATTCCATGAAATGTGACATGTACAAGACAGTAGAAGCTCACAGCAAAATGGAGATGTCAATCTAGCTATCAAAGGCACAGTCCTAGCACTGATAACAACTAAAGACACGTGATAAGAGTGTAAAGTGTATCTACACATGTTTCTAGAATGACCTGAAGTTATGACTACTAATCACCAAGAGATAGTTTTTAGGCTAAGAACCGAATTCTAAGCCAAGCTAGCTGTCCGGATTTACGAGAATTGTGAATGTTCACCCAATGAGTTGGTGATATTTCAGTTTACCCGCGTTATACATCGATGGCTGCACCCTCCTTGCTTATTACAAGACTATTTACAACAAAAAGATAACTCTTTACATGACTCTTATTTACATTGATTACTCTCTTTTATTTTTGGAACAAGAGAGAACTATTGTCTTTAACATGACAAAACATGGAATAAATACTTGATTGAATTTTTTTTTTTTTGTAAGAAATAACTTTGATCTTTTCAACATAGTGACACTTTTGATACATGAACAAAAAGAAAAACATAATTACATGACTCTTAGCAAGAGGTGGCCCTTATCGAATGCATCCGGTCAAATTCTATGGTTGCTTTTCTTAACGTATTCTCCAACTTCTATCCCAGCCAACCAAAGAACAAGCTAGTCAAGTCTCATTCAGTATTCTAAAGTGATTGGCAATCTAACTTCCTATCAAACACCTTGAAGATCGAGGCTATACATGTATTGGTAGATCGTGCGCGTGCAAATTTCTTATCACTATGTGAATTGTGCTAGAATCAGGGTGCCTAAATATCTAGACTAAGACTCCTAAAAATTACATATTTGCACAAGAGTCAACATTTCAAGGTAAATGAGCTCTATTTTTATGTTTTTTTATCATTTTTTTTAATTTTTTATTTTGATTTTTTCATTTTTTTCAAAAAGAAGGAGTTCTTGTTTTCAATTATGGCATATTATCAAAGTATCTACTTTTCACCCCCAAACCTAAACTAAACATTGTCCTCAATGTTTCAAAATATGAACAAAATTATAATACAACATATGAAGAGGATCATGTTGAGTAGAGAAAAAGGAAAGAGAATACCCGATTTCGGCGAAAGCAAGACTAGAACTCCGTTATTTAAGGAAAAAAATCCAACATATTTCAGCCGAGATCATATTGGATTAGCAAAATATATACAAAAGGAACAAAAGGGTTTTAAGAAATTTTATCTACTGGATTATATACAAAAAATTCACCATACACTAACAATCTAAAGAGTTGAGGATCAACCCAAAAGACAAAGTGTAGAGGTTTCAACAGCTTCACACAAATATAACAGGAAAGAAACGCAAGTGAAACTGTGAAACAAAATGAGCTACCCCCAAACCTGGATTTTTCAATGGATAAAATTTTGGAAACAAAATCTCGCAGTTTTGGGGGTTCATCATGTACAAGGTCTAACTCAAAGTGAACTGTGCTAGGGACGGGCAAACATGCTAATTCCAACTGTGGCTCCTCAAAGATATTATTCTTAGATGCAAAATAGTCCAAGAGGACTTGGGAAGCACACAGTTCCAAACCTAGATTAGGGACTCTCAGAATAGTCGGTTTGACAATATGGGTACAAACCAAATCTAGGTTGGGTGGAAGGCCATCAGATTGTGACTTATGTAGGACGATAGGCACATCATTACTAATCACATCAACATCTCCTAAGTCTTCTACACGTGTCACAACATGCTCACAATCATCAAACAAATTGGCAAGATCACAATCAGAGTCATCAACATCATCAACAAATTTATTCTCATGCATCGACAAATCAGGAGAAATATCACAATGTGACCTAGGTAGAGAATCAGACACATCAAATATATTTTCATGCATATTAGCATTAGTGTCTACAGAAGATTCAACTATTCCTATGTCATGCTCATCTTCACAGAATAATTGTACGAATCCCATGTCAATATCAAAATCATATGAATTACAATGAGTATTAGAAAAAACAACATTCATGAAGGTCGAGGGCGAGAAGCCATATGTTATTGAACCAACAGGTTCCACAATATTTTCATGTTCTTCTAACATATCATCATAATCATCATCATGGTAGCATGCATATTGGTCCTCATTAACAGTGGTGGTGTCATTAGTCGATTCATGTTCCTCTAAATTAGGTTCATATTCAACATCATTTACATGAATAGGACTAGACACTTCATTAGGGACAACATACATTTCCTCATGAATTTCCTCCTTTTGTAGGTGAAGCAAAATCTGATCTAAATATGCCTGAATTCGTGATGTAGATCTATCGAAGTTTTGCTCACTAAGTCTGAAAGCTTCTGTGGTGGAGTCTAAATTCATGGGAGTACAAAATTCTTCATGTTCAAATTGTGGTGATTGGTACATGTGTGCATGGTCATTAGGGTTTATAAAAGATTGATCGCAACCCTCAAAGGATTGATTATGGTCCCAATGACTACCATTCTCACAATTTATGGGCATTTCATACCTTGGATTTTCTCTAGATTGCCTAAAATTATGCAAAATATGACAATTCTCAACAGGGTGGTCTAAACTACCACATGCGGGACATGCATAGATTTCAGGTTGCCTAAGAAAATTAGATGTGACAGATTCCTCATGTGATTGCATTTCTAAAGCTGCGATTCGAGCTTCTAATTGATCGATCAGTGATGATTGTGTGAGTGAGGCACTAGCAAAATGTTCATTTTCACGTTGTGGCGAATGATGCATGTGTGAATAGTCATTAGGGTTCATGTATTGAGGCTCGGGACTTTGAAAATGTCCATAATAATTCCTATGACTATTGACATCATGGTCTATGGGAGGTTCATAACGTGAAGTATGTCCACACGCAAGTTCTCTAAGGGATTTGTTGTATTCCCCAACTGTAGACCAAGATCTAGACATGATTGGGCTCAAAAGATAAGTAACTATATTACAAAGCCCAAAATTTGGTTTTTAATGGGTTTGGATTTTTGGGAAAGGGTTTTGAAAAGAAAATTTGGTTTTGCTTGGGATAAAATTTTGGTTTTTAAAGAGGGAGAAAAATTTTGGTTTTTGAAATTAGGAAATTTATTTATTTATTTATTTATTTATTTTAAAAGAAAATAAAATTTGGTTTTTGAATGGGAGCAAGCCCACTGTTGGTTTTGTGTTTGCTTTGGCTCAGCTGGTTTGAAAACGTTTGGTGAAACTGAGTCCAAAATCTCGGCCTAGAATTTGGGTACTCGGCCCACTAACGAGTTAACCTAGCGTGATCGGTTACAAGCTCAGCTGGGTTTAAAAACCCAGAATACAAAATACCAGTCCAAATTAAACAAGCTCACAAAAATTAAATACAAGCCCACAAATTAAACAAACAAGCCCACAAAAATTAATTACAAACCCAACAGAAAATAAAAAGCCCAAAAATTGGCTTTAATATTACAAGCCCACAATTAAAAATTGGAAGCCCACAATTCGGGTTCTCTGAATGGGTTACCTTTTAAGCACAGCCCAGCTGCTCTGATATTGTTGCAAAAACCCAGTTGGGCTTTGGTTCTTTTCCTTGGTGGCGTCCCAGCAGAGGAAAAACTGGTTCAGAACAGCAGGTCCAACAGCAAATGAAGTGAAGCAGATGCAAATGCTATGCAGTGAAATGCAAAAATAGCTAATAAAACTACTAGAGAAACAAACCCGAGTCCCCGGCAGCGGCGCCAAAAACTTGGTAGGCATTTAAAGATGTGAAAATAAGACAATAAATGGATGCCTACAGTGATACCTGCAAGTGCACAGGGTCAGTTGTAGCTTGTGTGCAAGAACAGGGTCATTCCACATGGACTTGGGGTGTTATGAAGTTTTCCTAGCTAAGCTATATGCAAGGCAGTGACAATGAGGGATAGGCCAAGGCAGTGAGCAAGGCAAAGCAATAAGGCAGAACAGTTAAGAACCAAGGCTGTAAGCCAAGGGCAGGGGGAGTTTGTGCACTGATTTCAGTGCACAGCAAGCTGTAAATTGCACAAAAACTAAACAAAGCAGCAAGGAAAATTTAACTAAGCAATAAGAAAAACAGATTCGGAGTTGCAAGTGACTGTGAAAACAAATTGTGGGTTAAGCTAAGGCTTTGAATCCACCCTTGTGACCTATCCAGATAATGTAATTCTAGGTTGAATTCCTAATGGAACTAAGTGACAGCTAAGGTCAACTTATGATCCTAAGCATACAAATGGAATGGAAAGAAAATTAGCTTGCTCAACTAATGTGCTCCTAGCATTGACTGTCTTTTGACAGTACAATCAATCACAAGCACACAGATGAGCACTAATTTCTCCCATTGCTCAATCAAAACAATGCACTAAGGCTTTAACCTAGCATTCCACTATCAGACAGTGCACTGAGGTTTCATCTAAACCTCAGCTGCAACAATTTAGCTCATGCTCAACATATAAACAACATTAACATTCATCACATATGATAATAAGAGCAAATTCAAACAAAACATGACTGAAAATTTACAAAACAAATGAACCAACAGTTGAGGAACTGGCTAGTCCAGTCCTCTTGGGTGAAGCTCTGGCTAATCCAGGCATCCCCTCAACAACACCCTCACAGCTCCTATTTATACAATTCGAATTAGGGTTACACTTTCCCCCAAATTCCCAAAACAGTGAATTAGGGTTTTTGAAATTAAAGAAATTGACATGACAATTCTCACCCATACTCCTGCTGCTCTTCTTCCTGCTCCTCTTCATGTCTTCCATGCTGCTACGCTCCAGCTCGAGCTTCCTCTGCCTATCAACCTAGTTCATCGATTTCAAAACCCTAACAGAGAGAGGGAGTGTGAAATCAGTGAAATAGGTAGCATAGGATGATGGGGGAAGGATGGGTTTTGGTTGTATTTTATGTAGGGTGGTTGTAGTGGCTGGTAGGGATGATGGCGATGGCAGAAGGTGATGGTGATGGCAGAGTTGTTCTCTGCAGAGGGTGAGGGAGAAAGAGAAAAAGAAGTCGATGGAAAATGGAGTAGGGAGTGTTTGGTTCGACTGGGGTATAGGTGTGTTAGGTGCTATGGTGTTAGTCGGGATCATCCACTTTGATGATTTGCGAAGATCAGCCGTAGGATGATGAGATGATGAAATGAATCGGACGGCAAGATGAGAACAAGCTTTGACCGACCGTTGGATGATGAATACATTAAAAATGACGGTTGAGATTAGAATTAGGTGTTGTGGTGTTAGACAGGAACTTCAGATTTTGATGCACTATGATGAAGCGACCGTACGATGCTGAGATGATCCAATCCGACGGCTGAATATGAAGGCGGGTATGGATATTGGAAATGGGTTTGGGTGAGGGTTTTGGGCCTTGGGTATGCCAAGCCCATATCTTCTTTAAGAACAATTCTTCCTCTTCAAGCCCATTTCTAGCCTTTTGGTCTTGCGCACAACATTCTTCGCGGCTTCCTTGTGTGATTCCTCTTGGCTTCCACCACTTTTCTGCTCTTTTTGCTCCGCTATTCATCCAAACTTTATTTATTACCTAAAAATGCAAAATTAATTAATAAAAATATTTATTCTTGAAAACAAAGAAAATACAGAATATGGGATAAAATGTAGAATTAATGCACAAAAGATGAGTTAAATGCAAACAAAAAGATATAAAAATATGCACTTTTTAGCACTCATCAAATACCCCCAAACCTGAATTTTACTTGTCCTCAAGTAAAACAAAACTAAGGAAATCCTACCTATACCACTGTCGCTGGTCTCTCGAATGCATTTAGCGTATGCACTAAGCCTTTTAAACCACTAAGTGTCCCTAATGGACGAGTTGAAGTCTCGTGAAGGTTTGCTTAGAACGTACCTACAAAGTTCTAGGTCAAAATATAAGCTCAGATTCCATCAAATGTGACATGTGCAAGTCAGTTAAGCTCACAGCAAAATGGAGATGTCAATCTAGCTATCGAAGGCACAATCCTAGCACTGATAACAAAAAAGACATGTGATAAGAGTGTAAAGTGTATCTACACATGTGTAAAGAAAGATCTGAAGTTATGACTACTAATCACCAAGAGATAGTTTCTCAGGCTAAGAACTGAGGTCGAAATCTAGCTAGCTGTCCGGACTTTACGAGAATTGTGAATGAGTTGGAGGTATTTCACAATTACTCGCGTTGTACATCAATGGCATACACCCTCCTTGCTTATTACAATGAAACAACAAAATGACTATTTACATGACTCTTATTTACATTGACTACTCTCTTTTATTTTTGGAACAAGAGAGGATGGAATTGATAAATACTTGATTGATTTTTTTTTTTTTGAAAAGAAACAACTTTTGATACAAATACAAAAGGAAACAAAAGATTACATGACACTTTGCAAGAGGTAGCCATTTTTGATGCACCCAGTTAAATTCGATGGTTGTTTTTCTTAATGTAACCTCCACCTTCTATCCCAACCAACCAAAGAACAAGCTAGTCAAGTTTCGTTCAGTATTCTAAAGTGATTGGCAATCGTAACTTCCTATCAAACACCTTGAAGATCGAGGCCATACATGTATTGGTAGATCGTGCGCGTGCAAATTTCTTATCACTATGTGAATTGTGCTAGAATCAGGGTGCCTAAATATCTAGACTAAGACTCCTAATAATTACATATTTGCACAAGAGTCAACATTTCAAGGTAAATGAGCTCCATTTTTATGATTTTTTAATTTTTTAATTTTTAATTTTGATTTTTCAATTTTTTTGGAATTTTTCAATTTTTTCAAAAAGATGGAGTTTTGTTTTCAATTATGGCATATTATCAAAGTATCTACTTTTCACCCCCAAACCTAAACTAAACATTGTCCTCAATGTTTCAAAATATGAACAAAATTATAATACAACATATGAAGAGGATCATGTTGAGTAGAGAAAAAGGAAAGAGAATACCCGATTTCGGCGAAAGCAAGATTAGACTCCGTTATTCAAGGAAAAAAAATCCAACATATTTCAGCCGAGATCATATTGGATTAGCAAAATATATACAAAAGGAACAAAAGGGTTTTAAGAAATTTTATCTACTGGATTATATACAAAAATTCACCATACACTAACAATCTAAAGAGTTGAGGATCAACCCAAAAGACAAAGTGTAGAGGTTTCAACAACTTCACACAAATATAACAGGAAAGAAACGCAAGTGAAACTGTGAAACAAAATGAGCTACCCCCAAACCTGGATTTTTCAATGGATAAAATTTTGGAAACAAAATCTCGCAGTTTTGGGGGTTCATCATGTACAAGGTCTAACTCAAAGTGAACTGTGCTAGGGACGGGCAAACATGCTAATTCCAACTGTGGCTCCTCAAAGATATTATTCTTAGATGCAAAATAGTCCAAGAGGACTTGGGAAGCACACAGTTCCAAACCTAGATTAGGGACTCTCAGAATAGTCGGTTTGACAATATGGGTACAAACCAAATCTAGGTTGGGTGGAAGGCCATCAGATTGTGACTTATGTAGGACGATAGGCACATCATTACTAATCACATCAACATCTCCTAAGTCTTCTACACGTGTCACAACATGCTCACAATCATCAAACAAATTGGCAAGATCACAATCATAATCATCAACATCATCAACAAATTTATTCTCATGCATCGGAAAATCAGGAGAAATATCACAATGTGACCTAGGTAGAGAATCAGACACATCAAATATATTTTCATGCATATTAGCATTAGTGTCTACAGAAGATTCAACTATTCCTATGTCATGCTCATCTTCACAGAATAATTGTACGAATCCCATGTCAATATCAAAATCATATGAATTACAATGAGTATTAGAAAAAACAACATTCATGAAGGTCGAGGGCGAGAAGCCATATGTTATTGAACCAACAGGTTCCACAATATTTTCATGTTCTTCTAACATATCATCATAATCATCATCATGGTAGCATGCATATTGGTCCTCATTAACAGTGGTGGTGTCATTAGTCGATTCATGTTCCTCTAAATTAGGTTCATATTCAACATCATTTACATGAATGGGACCAGACACTTCATTAGGGACAACATACATTTCCTCATGAATTTCCTCCTTTTGTAGGTGAAGCAAAATCTGATCTAAATATGCATGAATTCGTGATGTAGATCTATCAAAGTTTTTCTTACTGAGTCTTAAAGCTTCAGTGGTGGAGTCTAAATTCATGGGAGTACAAAATTCTTCATGTTCAAATTGTGGTGAATGGTACATGTGTGCATGGTCATTAGGGTTTACAAAATATTGATTGCAACCCTCAAAGGATTGATTATGGTCCCAATGACTACCATTCTCATAATTTATGGGCATTTCATACCTTGGATTTTCTCTAGATTGCCTAAAATTATGCAAAATATGACAATTCTCAACAGGGTGGTCTAAACTACCACATGCGGGACATGCATAGATTTCAGGTTGCCTAAGAAAATTAGATGTGACAGATTCCTCATGTGATTGCATTTCTAAAGCTGTGATTCGAGCTTTTAATTGATCGATCAGTGATGATTGTGTGAGTGAGGCACTAGCAAAATGTTCATTTTCACGTTGTGATGAATGATGCATGTGTGAATAGTCATTAGGGTTCATGTATTGAGGCTCGGGACTTTGAAAATGTCCATAATAATTCCTATAACTATTGACATCATGGTCTATGGAAGGTTCATAACGTGGAGTATGTCCATACGCAAGTTCTCTAAGGGATTTGTTGTATTCCCCAACTGTAGAAAAAGATCTATTCATGATTGGCTCAAAAGCTAAGTAAAGAATGTACAAAGCTCAGTATTTGGTTTTTTAAAGGGTTTGGATTTTTGGGAAAAATTTGGTTTTGGTGGGATAAAAGAAAATAAAATTTGGTTTTTGAATGGGAGAGAAAATATTTATTTATTTATTTATTTATTTATTTTAAAAAGAAAATAAAATTTGGTTTTTGAATGGGAGCAAGCCCACTGTTGGTTTTGTGTTTGCTTTGGCTCAGCTGGTTTGAAAACGTTTGGTGAAACTGAGTCCAAAATCTCGGCCTAGAATTTGGGTACTCGGTCCACTAACGAGTTAACCTAGCGTGATCGGTTACAAGCTCAGCTGGGTTTAAAAACCCAGAATACAAAATACCATTCCAAATTAAACAAGCTCACAAAAATTAAATACAAGCCCACAAATTAAACAAACAAGCCCACAAAAATTAATTACAAACCCAACAGAAAATAAAAAGCCCAAAAATTGGCTTTAATATTACAAGCCCACAATTAAAAATTGGAAGCCCACAATTCGGGTTCTCTTAAATGGGTTACCTTTTAAGCACAGCCCAGCTGCTCTGATATTGTTGCAAAAACCCAGTTGGGCTTTGGTTCTTTTCCTTGGTGGCGTCCCAGCAGAGGAAAAACTGGTTCAGAACAGCAGGTCCAACAACAAATGAAGTGAAACAGATGCAGATGCAAGTGCGATGAAGTGAAATGCAAAATAGCCAAGAAAACTACAAGAAAAACACAGCACCAGTCCCCGGCAGCGGCGCCAAAAACTTGGTGTGGTTAGAAAAGACACACAAAAGACTTGAAAGTATACAAGGCCAAGTTTTAGTATAGAGAGTAAGCAAGGGATCAGTCCACAGGGATTAGGAGTGCATAAAGAAGTTAAACTATGCTGGCAGATGATGTAAAACAAGATGCAAGATCACAATGTTATAGTGGCAGTGAAACAAAGAGGGCAAATGGCATGAACCAAGGCTGTGAGCCAAGGGCAGGTGAGACAGTGCACTGATTTCAGTGCACAGCAAGCTGTAAATTGCACAAAAACTAAACAAAGCAGCAAGGAAAATTTAACTAAGCAATAAGAAAAACAGATTCGGAGTTGCAAGTGACTGTGAAAACAAATTGTGGGTTAAGCTAAGGCTTTGAATCCACCCTTGTGACCTATCCAGATAATGTAATTCTAGGTTGAATTCCTAATGGAACTAAGTGACAGCTAAGGTCAACTTATGATCCTAAGCATACAAATGGAATGGAAAGAAAATTAGCTTGCTCAACTAATGTGCTCCTAGCATTGACTGTCTTTTGACAGTACAATCAATCACAAGCACACAGATGAGCACTAATTTCTCCCATTGCTCAATCAAAACAATGCACTAAGGCTTTAACCTAGCATTCCACTATCAGACAGTGCACTGAGGTTTCATCTAAACCTCAGCTGCAACAATTTAGCTCATGCTCAACATATAAACAACATTAACATTCATCACATATGATAATAAGAGCAAATTCAAACAAAACATGACTGAAAATTTACAAAACAAATGAACCAACAGTTGAGGAACTGGCTAGTCCAGTCCTCTTGGGTGAAGCTCTGGCTAATCCAGGCATCCCCTCAACAACACCCTCACAGCTCCTATTTATACAATTCGAATTAGGGTTACACTTTCCCCCAAATTCCCAAAACAGTGAATTAGGGTTTTTGAAATTAAAGAAATTGACATGACAATTCTCACCCATACTCCTGCTGCTCTTCTTCCTGCTCCTCTTCATGTCTTCCATGCTGCTACGCTCCAGCTCGAGCTTCCTCTGCCTATCAACCTAGTTCATCGATTTCAAAACCCTAACAGAGAGAGGGAGTGTGAAATCAGTGAAATAGGTAGCATAGGATGATGGGGGAAGGATGGGTTTTGGTTGTATTTTATGTAGGGTGGTTGTAGTGGCTGGTAGGGATGATGGCGATGGCAGAAGGTGATGGTGATGGCAGAGTTGTTCTCTGCAGAGGGTGAGGGAGAAAGAGAAAAAGAAGTCGATGGAAAATGGAGTAGGGAGTGTTTGGTTCGACTGGGGTATAGGTGTGTTAGGTGCTATGGTGTTAGTCGGGATCATCCACTTTGATGATTTGCGAAGATCAGCCGTAGGATGATGAGATGATGAAATGAATCGGACGGCAAGATGAGAACAAGCTTTGACCGACCGTTGGATGATGAATACATTAAAAATGACGGTTGAGATTAGAATTAGGTGTTGTGGTGTTAGACAGGAACTTCAGATTTTGATGCACTATGATGAAGCGACCGTACGATGCTGAGATGATCCAATCCGACGGCTGAATATGAAGGCGGGTATGGATATTGGAAATGGGTTTGGGTGAGGGTTTTGGGCCTTGGGTATGCCAATCCCATATCTTCTTTAAGAACAATTCTTCCTCTTCAAGCCCAGTTCTAGCCTTTTGGTCTTGCGCACAACATTCTTCGCGGCTTCCTTGTGTGATTCCTCTTGGCTTCCACCACTTTTCTGCTCTTTTTGCTCCGCTATTCATCCAAACTTTATTTATTACCTAAAAATGCAAAATTAATTAATAAAAATATTTATTCTTGAAAACAAAGAAAATACAGAATATGGGATAAAATGTAGAATTAATGCACAAAAGATGAGTTAAATGCAAACAAAAAGATATAAAAATATGCACTTTTTAGCACTCATCAAATACCCCCAAACCTGAATTTTACTTGTCCTCAAGTAAAACAAAACTAAGGAAATCCTACCTATACCACTGTCGCTGGTCTCTCGAATGCATTTAGCGTATGCACTAAGCCTTTTAAACCACTAAGTGTCCCTAGTGGACGAGTGAAGTCTCGTGAAGGTTTGCTTAGAACGTACCTACAAAGTTCTAGGTCAAAATATAAGCTCAGATTCCATCAAATGTGACATGTGCAAAACAGTTTAAGCTCACAGCAAAATGGAGATGTCAATCTAGCTATCAAAGGCACAATCCTAGCACTGATAACAAAAAAAAGACATGTGATAAGAGTGTAAAGTGTATCTACACATGTGTAAAGAAAGATCTGAAGTTATGACTACTAATCACCAAGAGATAGTTTCTCAGGCTACGAACCAAGGTCGAAATCTAGCTAGTTGTCCGGACTTTACGAGAATTGTGAATGAGTTGGAGGTATTTCACAATTACTCGCGTTGTACATCAATGGCATACACCCTCCTTGCTTATTACAATGAAACAACAAAATGACTCTTTACATGACTCTTATTTACATTGACTATTCTCTTTTTATTTTTGGAACAAGAGATGATGGAATTGATAAATACTTGATTTTTTTGTATTTTTCTGATATATTTTTTTTTTTTTACAGAGACACTTTTGATACATATACAAAAGGAAACAAAAATTACATGACACTTTGCAAGAGGTAGCCCTTTTTGATGCACCCAGTTAAATTCGATGGTTGTCTTTCTTAATGTAACCTCCACCTTCTATCCCAACCAACCAAAGAACAAGCTAGTCAAGTTTCGTTCAGTATTCTAAAGTGATTGGCAATCGTAACTTCCTATCCAACACCTTGAAGATCGAGGCCATACATGTATTGGTAGATCGTGCGCGTGCAAATTTCTTATCACTATGTGAATTGTGCTAGAATCAGGGTGCCTAAATATCTAGACTAAGACTCCTAATAATTACATATTTGCACAAGAGTCAACATTTCAAGGTAAATGAGCTCCATTTTTATGTTTTTTTCAATTTTTCATTTTTTATTTTCATTTTTCATTTTTTTCAAAAAGAAGGAGTTCTTGTTTTCAATTATGGCATATTATCAAAGTATCTACTTTTCACCCCCAAACCTAAACTAAACATTGTCCTCAATGTTTCAAAATATGAACAAAATTATAATACAACATATGAAGAGGATCATGTTGAGTAGAGAAAAAGGAAAGAGAATACCCGATTTCGGCGAAAGCAATATTAGAACTCCGTTATTCAAGGCAAGAATCCAACATATTTCAACCGAGATCATATTGGATTAACAAAATATATACAAAAGGAACAAAAGGGGTTTTAAAATTTTATCTACTGGATTATATACAAAAAAAATTCACCATACACTAACAATCTAAAGAGTTGAGGATCAACCCAAAAGACAAAGTGTAGAGGTTTCAACAGCTTCACACAATAATAATATGGTAGGCATGCAAGTGAAGCTGTGAAACAAAATGAGCTACCCCCAAACCTGGATTTTACAGAAGATATAATTTTGAAAACAAAATCGCGCAGTTTCGGGGGTTCATCATGCACAAGGTCTAGCTCGAAATGAACTGTGCTAGGGACGGGCAAACATGCTAATTCCAACTGTGGTTCCTCAAATGTATTATACTTAGAAGCAAAATAGTCCAAGAGGACTTGGGAAGCATACAGTTCCAATCCTAGATTAGGGACTCTCAGAAAAGTCGGTTTGACAATATGGGTACAAACCAAATCTAGGTTGGGTGGAAGGCCATCAGATTGTGACTTATGTAGGACGATAGGCACATCATTATTAATCACATCAACATCTCCTAAGTCTTCTACACGTGTCACAACATGCTCACAATCATCAAACAAATTGGCAAGATCACAATCAGAGTCATTAACATCATCAACAAATTTATTCTCATGCATCGGCAAATCAGGAGAAATATCACAATGTGACCTAGGTAGAGAATCAGACACATCAAATATATTTTCATGCATATTAGAGTCTACAGAAGATTCAACTATTCCTATGTCATGCTCATCTTCACAGAATAATTGTATGAATCCCATGTCAATATCAAAATCATATGAATTACAATGAGTATTAGAAAGAACAACATGCATGAAGGTCGAGGGCGAGAAGCCATATGTTTTTGAACCAACAGGTTCCACAATATTTTCATGTTCTTCTAACATATCATCATAATCATCATCATGGTAGCATGCATATTGGTCCTCATTAACAGTGGTGGTGTCATTAGTCGATTCATGTTCCTCTAAATTAGGTTCATATTCAACATTATTTACATGAATGGGACTAGACACTTCATTAGGGACAACATACATTTCCTCATGAATTTCCTCCTTTTGTAGGTGAAGCAAAATCTGATCTAAATATGCATGAATTCGTGATGTAGATCTATCAAAGTTTTTCTTACTGAGTCTTAAAGCTTCAGTGGTGGAGTCTAAATTCATGGGAGTACAAAATTCTTCATGTTCAAATTGTGGTGAATGGTACATGTGTGCATGGTCATTAGGGTTTACAAAATATTGATTGCAACCCTCAAAGGATTGATTATGGTCCCAATGACTACCATTCTCATAATTTATGGGCATTTCATACCTTGGATTTTCTCTAGATTGCCTAAAATTATGCAAAATATGACAATTCTCAACAGGGTGGTCTAAACTACCACATGCGGGACATGCATAGATTTCAGGTTGCCTAAGAAAATTAGATGTGACAGATTCCTCATGTGATTGCATTTCTAAAGCTGTGATTCGAGCTTTTAATTGATCGATCAGTGATGATTGTGTGAGTGAGGCACTAGCAAAATGTTCATTTTCACGTTGTGATGAATGATGCATGTGTGAATAGTCATTAGGGTTCATGTATTGAGGCTCGGTACTTTGAAAATGTCCATAATAATTCCTATAACTATTGACATCATGGTCTATGGGAGGTTCATAACGTGGAGTATGTCCATACGCAAGTTCTCTAAGGGATTTGTTGTATTCCCCAACTGTAGACCAAGATCCAGACATGATTTGGCTCAAAAGCTAAGTAACTATGTTGCAAAGCCCAAAATTTGGTTTTTAATGGGTTTGGATTTTTGGGAAAACTTTGGTTTTTATGGGTTTAAAAATTTGGTTTTCGAAATTAGGAGCAAAATCTTTTTAAAATTTTTTTTAATTTTTTTTTTTTTTTTTTGTGTGTTGGGTTTTGAAGCCCAAATTTTAGTTTAAAAGAAACTACAAGCCTAACAAACAACTAAATTACAAGCCCAAATAAAAATAAAATAAAAATAAAACTAATTATTACAAACCCACAAAAAAAGAAAATAAAAATAAAACTAAAATTATTACAATCCCAAATAAAGAAAGAAATAAAATTAAAATTAAAAAAATTATTACAAGCCCACAGATTAAAAATGGAAGCCCACAGGTTGGGTTCTCTTAATGGGTTTAGGCTTACCTTTGAAGCACAGCCCAGCTGTTCAGTTTGGTTGCAAAAGCCCAGTTGGGCTTTGGATCATCCTAAGCTTTGGCTTCAACACTCAAGGCCCAGTTGGGCTTTGGTCTTTCTTATCCTTTAGCAGCTTACAGCCCAGTTGGGCTTGGTTCAAATCAGTTCACTTCACAAGCCCAGTTGGGCTTTATCTTACACCAGCTGCAGCAGCTTCAGCAGAGATTGCAGCAGACTTGGCCTGGCACCAGCAGGAGCACCACAGCAGCACAAGTTCTAGCAACAATAGTGCAGCACCAGCTCCACAGCAGCAGCATCACAAGTTCAGAGGCACCACAAGGCACAGAGCAGGACTTTAGGCAGCAGTTCTGGCACCAGCAGCAGCAACACCAGGTTCAAGGAAGAACCAGCAACAAAGGTGCAAATGGGCTGCAGTTCACAGCAGTTCACAGCAAGAAATGCAAAAAAAATGCTTATACTAAGATGCAAATGATTACACTAATATGCAGATGCTTACAAGAACTACACAGCAGGTATGAGTATGCAAACAACAGCAAGAAAAACTTCAAAAACACGGCAGCCAAGTCCCCGGCAGCGGCGCCAAAAACTTGGTAGGCATTTAAAGATGTGAAAATAAGACAATAAATGGATGCCTACAGTGATACCTGCAAGTGCACATGGTCAGTTGTAGCTTGTGTGCAAGAACAGGGTCATTCCACAGGGACTTGGGGTTTTATGAAGTTTTCCTAGCTAAGCTATATGCAAGGCAGTGACAATGAGGGATAGGCCAAGGCAGTGAGCAAGGCAAAGCAATAAGGCAGAACAGTTAAGAACCAAGGCTGTAAGCCAAGGGCAGGGGGAGTTTGTGCACTGATTTCAGTGCACAACAAGCTGTAAATTGCACAAAAACTAAACAAAGCAGCAAGGAAAATTTAACTAAGCAATAAGAAAAACAGATTCGGAGTTGCAAGTGACTGTGAAAACAAATTGTGGGTTAAGATAAGGCTTTGAATCCACCCTTGTGACCTATCCAGATAATGTAATTCTAGGTTGAATTCCTAATGGAACTAAGTGACAGCTAAGGTCAACTTATGATCCTAAGCATACAAATGGAATGGAAAGAAAATTAGCTTGCTCAACTAATGTGCTCCTAGCATTGACTGTCTTTTGACAGTACAATCAATCACAAGCACACAGATGAGCACTAATTTCTCCCATTGCTCAATCAAAACAATGCACTAAGGCTTTAACCTAGCATTCCACTATCAGACAGTGCACTGAGGTTTCATCTAAACCTCAGCTGCAACAATTTAGCTCATGCTCAACATATAAACAACATTAACATTCATCACATATGATAATAAGAGCAAATTCAAACAAAACATGACTGAAAATTTACAAAACAAATGAACCAACAGTTGAGGAACTGGCTAGTCCAGTCCTCTTGGGTGAAGCTCTGGCTAATCCAGGCATCCCCTCAACAACACCCTCACAGCTCCTATTTATACAATTCGAATTAGGGTTACACTTTCCCCCAAATTCCCAAAACAGTGAATTAGGGTTTTTGAAATTAAAGAAATTGACATGACAATTCTCACCCATACTCCTGCTGCTCTTCTTCCTGCTCCTCTTCATGTCTTCCATGCTGCTACGCTCCAGCTCGAGCTTCCTCTGCCTATCAACCTAGTTCATCGATTTCAAAACCCTAACAGAGAGAGGGAGTGTGAAATCAGTGAAATAGGTAGCATAGGATGATGGGGGAAGGATGGGTTTTGGTTGTATTTGATGTAGGGTGGTTGTAGTGGCTGGTAGGGATGATGGCGATGGCAGAAGGTGATAGTGATGGCAGAGTTGTTCTCTGCAGAGGGTGAGGGAGAAAGAGAAAAAGAAGTCGATGGAAAATGGAGTAGGGAGTGTTTGGTTCGACTGGGGTATAGGTGTATTAGGTGCCATGGTGTTAGTCGGGATCATCCACTTTGATGATTTGCGAAGATCAGCCGTAGGATGATGAGATGATGAAATGAATCGGACGGCAAGATGAGAACAAGCTTTGACCGACCGTTGGATGATGAATACATTAAAAATGACGGTTGAGATTAGAATTAGGTGTTGTGGTGTTAGACAGGAACTTCAGATTTTGATGCACTATGATGAAGCGACCGTACGATGCTGAGATGATCCAATCCGACGGCTGAATATGAAGGCGGGTATGGATATTGGAAATGGGTTTGGGTGAGGGTTTTGGGCCTTGGGTATGCCAAGCCCATATCTTCTTTAAGAACAATTCTTCCTCTTCAAGCCCATTTCTAGCCTTTTGGTCTTGCGCACAACATTCTTCGCGGCTTCCTTGTGTGATTCCTCTTGGCTTCCACCACTTTTCTGCTCTTTTTGCTCCGCTATTCATCCAAACTTTATTTATTACCTAAAAATGCAAAATTAGTTAATAAAAATATTTATTCTTGAAAACAAAGAAAATACAGAATATGGGATAAAATGTAGAATTAATGCACAAAAGATGAGTTAAATGCCAACAAAAAGATATAGAAATATGCACTTTTTAGGACTCATCAGGGACGTGGACGCAACCGCTGAGGATGCCGTCAAGGCGGACGAGGAGACGGATACAACGTATGTTGGAGCCATTGGAGAAGATACAGAAACATACGCTGGGACTGCTGTTGAAACAAACGCCGGACAGGAAGTGGAATCTGCCGCTGAGGTGGCTTCTGGATGGGATGCTACGGTTGCTGCTGTTGAGGCGGCTTCTGGATGGAACGCTGGAGTTGCAGCTGCCGAGGTAGCGTTTGGATGGAACGTTTGCTGCCAGAAAGGGTGCTGGGGGAAATTCTTGAAAAAGCTCTGATGAAGGCGCTATTGATCCAGGCGTATGCCATTAACGCCCAATTTTTTCCACCTCTGCTATTTCTTCTCGGCGTGTAGCCTCTTTTGGTATTCCAAAAGTTTACTTTCACTTTCTTGTTTTTATGGCGGAGTTAGAGCTTCGCCAAGTAACATTCTGTTATTCAGTTTTATGGTTTCACATCTCTGGATGAATTAATAAAACCTTCGTACTGAAAAGATCCAAAAAAACCTTTATGCGAAAATAATTTGCTCGCCCCTCCTAGTCATTCAGTAGACGGACGCTGTACACAAATAGTGTGGATGAAATTTGTCGTCGGTACTGGCCAGCCTGCTGCACCGCCAATGCCTCTGAACGCCTACATCACCCATAGAAACTCGAGACAGGAGAAAATAACAATAATAGTTAACGGTTCGACCGACCTTCCTTGCATATTCCCTTCTTCGGTATTTTGAATAGATATATCCCCTTTTTTTGTAGTGGTTTGGTTCTCTGGTTTTCAATCGACGTGCAATGATTCTGTGAGAGTCTGGGTTTGCTTGGTATTTTTCCTTTAAGGTGGCTTGGGAAGACTTTTAAGGAAAGATGTTGTTTTTAATTGAAATTGAAAACTGTACTTATGAATGCAAGTAGTGCAATCATTTTGGAGAAGTTACAAACATTGCATGAAAAGGGGAAAATGCAGAAGGAAATGTCGAAAGGAGAACGTTGGAGGTGAAGGTAGCACATCGTTTTAGGTATTGAAGGGTTTGAGCCATCGCGAGTGAATCGTCACACCTTCCAATTTGTCAGCATTGATAAGTTTGCAGTAACCACCCAAGATAACATCTGCAACCAGATATGGCTCGTCTTCCTTTTCTTTGGGTGGACCGGGTCGAGCAGCTATCTTCACTGTTATATTTCCAACTTGAAACGAGGTTGTCTTGACTACCATATCTCCAATTTGAAACGGGTTTGGGAATTGTGCAACCACTTGGTTTTTGAACTCGTTATCTTTGGCCGTGACAGCTTCCAGATTTTTGGCAAAGCACTTGAAAGGACTAACGTCCCATTCACATCTCCTAATGGCGCCCTGGTTGATAATCGTAGCGAGTCCCCACGCCTGGCCGATAGGAGATGTGACTGGGTGCAGAAAGGGTTGTTTAACCAGATTTACTTGTGTTCGGAATCTGCAGATGAACATCGACGGGCTTTCTCCAGGTAATTGAGTTACATTGGTAAGTTGTTAATACGGCAACATGTAATCTTCAAAGTTGGACGGCATGTTGGAAATCCTTTCGGGTATCGACATCGGCAGAGGGGATACTCCTAACTTTGCTTTGTTTCCGTGTACCCATGTGCTCCCCAGAACCATGTCGTAATTTGAAAGGTCTTTGACAATGTGGAATTTTCCATCTGTTAGAGTGTATCCCACCTTGATTTCAAGGGTGATGTAGCCATCCACGTCCATCGCCTCGCCTTCCAAGTTTTTGACCACCGTTAGGGAACGAGTAGGCTCCTGTTTCGAAACTCCCGCATCTCTCAGGGTTTTGATGGTAATGATGTTGAATTCAGAGTCGGCGTTGATTAATGTGTTGTCGAGATCGGCGTCCCTCATATGAACCGTGGTCAGCAGTCCCCAGTTGCATTTTCCAGCACCGCTTCCCGAGAGAGTTTGGGGTTCTGGCGTGGTTTCTTCAGTAGGAAAGAGTCGCTTGCCTGATACAACATGATTAAAGGTTTTGAAGATATCTTGACGTTGTGTATTGGAGAGATAGAGAATTTCGCACACACGCTGTATCATGGATTTCATAGTCTCGTGTACAGAGTCCCCAGAGACCATGCAATTTCTGACTGGGAGTGGATCTCTGTGAACTCCTTCATTTCCCAATTGAATTTCCCCTGCTTCTATCTTTTCTTTGAAGATATGTTTTAGCTTGTTGCAGTCACTGGTCGGGTGGTGGACAAATCTGTGGTAGCGGCAATATTTGGGGTTTGCCATTTCCGCTTCGGTTGGTGGGCGTCTGGCAGGAGGTAGTCTGATGGTGTCTTCTTGGATCCATGCTTCCAAGAGTTCAATCACTTCCTCAATTGGGAACGGGAAATCCAAGACGTTTTCTCCAGCTTCTTGCTGTCACATGAGAGCTTTAGCGGTAGTCCTTCGAGGCGGAGCTACCTGTCATGCTGGCGCTGGGCGCATGGGTTGCTGTTATGCCGCTGGAGCCTTCCTTTTTCCTACTTCATCTACCACGCTCACAGAGGAGGGACCAGTGTTGTATTTCTTACTGATGAGGCGTATATTCCCTCAAGTTTCACGTGTGTCCTCGCCCCTGGTTGTCCTGGTTGTTTCCAACAACGGTGGTGCTGTTGTGGCCGACCGTTTTGCAGCTTCATGAAGTTCAGAGAACGTCTGGAATCATATATTCTCTAATAAGGCTCGGTATATGGGGATCATGCAATTGATGCAAAAATCCACCAATTCTTTTTCGGTCACGTTTGGGTCATGACAATCCAATGCTTGAATTCTGAATCTTTTGACAAAATCATTCGGATGTTCGTTGTTTCGTTGGAACATCCTTACTAGATCTGAGAAGGTAATTTTTTCAGACACAAAGAAGTACTTCTTGTAGAAAGCCGCAACCATGTCAGACCAGTTGGGATTGCTTCCTAGCGTAGTGCTGTTATACCATGTGTATGCTCTTCCAGTAAGTGATTTCGAAAATTCCCTCAAACAGAGAACGTAATTGTATTCGTGCTCCCCCAGGGACTCCAGGAAACGAGAGACATGTTCACACGCATTACCGGTGCCATCATGCAGAGAGAATTGAGGGGAAGAGTGAAAAAGCGGGGGTCTAACTACACCACCCAATATTTCGCTTAGCAGTTTGTATGGACCAACTCCAATATACTTTGCTAGAGAATCAACTAAGACAGTCAAAATCAATCTAGACTAAAGTATATCGAAGAGTTAATATCTCTCTCTTGTTTTGATTTACTCAAGCTAATAGAAATCAGCGAGTCTTTAATCAAACACAAGAACTAACTTGGATGGTACCAAAGACCAATATCCAAGGATCAATCAATGACAATCAACAACCAAAGGTTGGATTATTCTAATTGACGATCTGACGCACAACCTATATTATTTCAATTATAAAGATAAAACAACATAATGCGGAAATTTAAATAACACAGACACCAGAAATTTTGTTAACGAGGAAACCGCAAATGCAGAAAAACCCCGGGACCTAGTCCAGATTGAACACACACTGTATTAAGCCGCTACAGACACTAGCCTACTCCAAGCTAACTTCGGACTGGACTGTATTTGAACCCCAATCAATATACCACTGATCTAAGGTACAATTATGCTCCTACACCTCTAATCCCAGCAGGATACTGCGCACTTGATTCCCTTAGCTGATCTCACCCGCAACTAAGAGTTGTTACGACCCAAAATCGCAGGCTTTGACAATAAACAAATCTGTCTCACACAGACAAGTCTATCAAAGGATCAATCATTCTCCCACAGATAAACCCTAAAGGTTTTGTTCCGTCTTTTGATAATAATCAAGGTGAACAAGAACCAATTGATAATCCGGTCTTATATTCCCGAAGAACATCCTAGATTAATCAATCACCTCACAACAATCTTAATTGTATGGTAGCGAAACAAGATATTGCGGAATCACAAACGATGAGACGAAGACGTTTGTGATTACTTTTTATATCTTTCCTATCAGAAATATCAATCTCAAGCCAATAAATCTAATTGTACTCGTACGATAGAAGATGCAAGAGCAGATCACACAACTACAATAAAAGTAGTATCGGTCTGGCTTCACAATCCCAATGAAGTCTTTAAGTCGTTAACCCGGTTTGAGAAAATAAAACCAGAGGTTAAAGGAGAATCGACTCTAGTATGCAAACTAGTATCACACGTAAGGTGTGGGGATTAGTTTTGCACAATACTAGATGTCTCCTTCATATAGTCTTTCAAATCAGGGCTTTGCCTTGGTCACAAAGCAAACAATATCCACCGTTAGATGAAAACCTGATTTAGATTCAAGCTAATATTTATCAACCGTTAGATCGAAAACTTATCTTGTTACACACACTAGACAATGCACACTTCTAGGTTTGTTAACCATACCCAAACGTATGCACTTGTTGGTTCAATAATAGTTAACCAAAAGGTTAGACATATGAGCATCTCATATCAACCATGTTCTTCTTCACCATAACTAGTTCAAATGACTCAAATGGACTAGTTAGAGAGTTGTTCAATTGCAAGGAAATCTTATGTACTACACAAGACACAATTGAAGCAAAGATGATTTGATTCACTCGAATCGGTTCATGAACTTTATAGCCACGGTTTGCATACTGCATTCCTTAGTCTTTATAAGTTTAAGTTCAGAAATCATCTTCAGATATATAACCTTTCTCAAGTTCGCAGACTAGGTTCGCGGACTTAAGAAACCAGTAGAGTTTACAAACTCCGGCAGAAAATCTCGGCAAAGACCTTCCGCCGGTTCGCGGACTGGGTTCACGGACTAGGTTCGCAGACTAGTCTAGTTTGTCAACTCCAGCATAATTTCTCGGGATGAGAAGTTCGGCAGTTCGCGGACTTGGATCACGCCATTCTCCGGTTTCTCTTGATCAACAATGTTCGCAAACTTTGGTTCAAGGAATAAGACTTATACATAAATGTGTTTCCACAACAATGTTTATGTCCACCATTGGTTATGTAATCTAAACTCTCATTTCAATCATTGAAACATTCTTAGAGGACGTTATATAGTTGTTACACCATTTCTCGTCAAAGCAATTTTCAAAGTGATTGAAACATATCATGACTTTCATCACTAGGTAAAGATAAACTTGATCGAAGCGAAACGCTTACCAACACATATTTCGAGATATAGATAGGCGAGGTATACTCGGCTCGAAATACCAAATGTGTATAATCCAGTATATATATATAGCATACGACTTCTTGTCTCAAAGAGTAGGAGATATAGTAGATAGACTTTTGAGTGACAAATAAGTTCAAGTCCTCACATACCTTTTTCTCGAGAAGTTCCACCGGTTCCTTGAGTAGTTCTTCTTCTTGTATGATGAATCGCCATGAAGTCCTTGAGCTCAACTACACTATCTATCCTAGTCCAAGACTTAGCTATAATAGACTAAAAATCAAGATTTATAGTTTTGATCACTAACATTGGCAAACATGCTTGAGATATCAACGCATGCGAGTTCGACCGAGCAATGCTCTAACAATCTCCCCCTTTGTCAATTTTACTGACAAAACTATCAATACATATGGAATAAAAAAAAGATAAAGAAACTTTAGTAGATCCTATTCCACATGTCTAATCTTCAACATTCCTCGAAATCTTCGTCATTTCCAAGTACTCCAATGATCCCAAAGGTTGTAAGTTTAGTATCACCATTGTTGAAGATCCGTAGCTATAAAAATGAGAAAGCACCGGTGTCGATCATTGTTATGCAGTATCGTAGTACACAGTGTCAAAGTTCAATTGTATCACAACTTCAACAATAATACTGTGGTGATATGTACCACTCCCCCTTAGTCAATACTCCATCTCACACGGAAACCACTCCCTCTTACACAATGATCCTAAAACCATATGTATTTGTAATGTGAACTACATATTAATTCTCCCACTTTTTGTCAATAAAATTGGCAAAGGTACAAGAACGGGATCACAATGAAATTTTCGTAAGAGACATTTCATGACTAAAAGAAAAATACATACCAACTAATTTAGATGCAATCATATAGACGAAGCTAATAGCATTCATCAAGAAGTTTAAAGATACAAGATAACCCCTCTAATATTCCACAACTGCACTCCCCTCAAGATATTACCATTAAGCACTAGTGCAAAATAACTCTCCCCCATTTGATGTCATTCCCGAAAGAACAACAAGAGCGACCTTAATTTCAAAAGAAAAGAAGGATTTTATTGGATACAAAAAACCATGAGAATGATTTTTTTTATATCCAAAAAACTCAATCAAATTAATCACAAGTAAACCCATGGTTAATTTAATCGGAATACGCAATCAAATTAAACACAAGAAGTGATCAATTCAATTGATTATGCTCAACATAAGAAAACTTATGGAGACAAGAAAATACTCAACTAGATTAATTACAAGAGAACCCATAAGTAATCTAATTGGAATACACAACCAAAATAATTACAAAAATAATCAATTTAATTGTCATTTGTTTTGCTCGACATAAGAAAACTTACGGAGCAATAACTAAATAACCAAACAAGATGATTAATTTAGTTCAATATGCTCGGCATAACATATCTCATGGAACACCAACTAAGCTAATAAATCAACTTGGTTGTATAGTGCTCAACATAAGATGCATTACGGAGCCTCATGGTAATACATAAAAATATGGATCAGGGATGATCAATACTGCCGAATACACAAGGATTCATTCTATCTTCAATCACTATTTGCATAACGACAATTAATAGACATAATCCTTTAAAACAAAAGATTTTAACCTATCTTCCATTAAATGTTTGACAATATAGGATTAACTTTTGTATTTGTCAAAAGTATATTCATTCTTTTACCAGTACGTGAATACCGATGACAAACGACTTTACTTTTGACAAAGTATGGTACAAACATAGTTTAAGGACGTAAACGCACATATCCCATAATGAATTGCAATATATAAATCCATAAAGATTAATACTGCAAAAATCATCTTCCAAACAATTTTAGAATTTAAGTAAATAGATCCAAAAACATTGAAGATGAAAACGTTGGACATAGCTATGTGTAATCACAATAATGGCTATTCCAAACTCTAGTAATCCTTCTCAAAAACAAAAATAAATTCTCATAAGAAGTTGCCTAGACAACAAGATAAACTCGTAATGCACATATAAGATGATTTGTCCTTAGAGGGTAGAATCAATCTTTTTCGCCCGGATTTACACCAAGAATAGCTACAAAAGGCGTATAAAAATATTTTCTTAACAAAGAAGATCATACAAAGTCATTAACGACCATGCACCATAGTTCACATTGGATGATTGTGAACATTCAAGAATTTCATAGCACTGCGTACTACTTTCCATTCTTGAACTTCCTTCTCTGTGATTCACCAACAACATTCTTGTAAAATCTACAAATTAGCTTAGAAGAGTAGTACTCCAAGAATCCAAGTGCCCAAGTTCAAGAGAAGTGGAACAAGTGCAACGAAACGGAGCAAAATACTCAAAAACAAGAGACAGGACAAATACCAATCTTAACTCAACCAAATTCAAGGTTTCTCATCTCCATTTTGAATAGAATTCAAAGAGTAATGGAGTTCAAAAAGAACGAGGTCAATCCGAGTTCGGACGAATAAGTTACGTCCAAAACAAGTTTACCGAATATCGACGTCAAGTATGCATACGGGTTTGCAAACGAATTTTCGTATCCTGGAGCAGTATGCAGACGGGGTTTGCGAACTTAAACCCTTGTATTTTGGTTTTAAATGATGTTATGCATACTTTGTATGTGTACCATGAAGTCCAAACATCCCGAACTAATGTTTTCAAACCTAAACATTTAAGAACCTTAAACACATATCAAGTTAGGTAGAAATGAACGATAATCAAGGTACATGGATCATTATAAGTACTCAAACAAGTAATAAAAACATAAAACTTGCTCAAGTTTATAGAAATACCTTTTTAGAAAATTCCAATTGAATTCTACAGCCTTACCGAATATAATCTGTGCGCCCCAGTTGTTGTGCTTCCCTCACCTTATAGATAGCATGACATTTATTGGTGAGGATGCACATTCAACTCAAACAAGTTGTGTTGAGGTGAACAATGTCTTGCTCACCATGGCACCAATAAAGAGTTTCTTTCCAGCAACTCTTAAATCTTTTAGTGTTGAGAAACACCCAAGGAACTGTTTTTATAAGTCTATCAAAGGACTTCAAGAGAACCCAAAAATATTTGTGTTTCTGATTTCTTGTTTTCCAACTTATAAAAAACAGTTCCTGCAGATAGTTTTTAGTACTGCGAAAGGAAACTCTTTTGATAAAAAGAGACGTCCTAGATTCTTCATAAAAGAAGACAATACTACTATATTGATATGAAGTATCGGGAATTGAGCAACGAATCAATTCATGCTTTGAGGTGATACACTCAGATGACTGATATTTAAACTCCTCTTGTAATTCGTTTAGTTTATCACAACTAATTGGATTACGCAAAGGAGGAGCATTGCTCTCACTGATTAGTAAATCAATATCAACCTCAACATGAATATTATTCATCATAACTTGATTTAGCCTGTCAAGAGATTTTTACTCTTTCTGCAGGTATAAATCAACATTAAGAGATAAGATCTCAAGCTTCTTTTCAAGCCCTGAAAACACTTCAAGGGATTTTAAACCTGGTGGAGGTTTAGATAGAATTTCTTCTACAAATTTTATTAAATCACCCATGGAAGAGAATTCTGAAATCCCTGGATCTGGTTGTGCATTTATTGAGATAGCACTAATGTCCGTAGAGTCAGATCGCTACAAACACAAACTTGTAAGGTCTTGAACGTGTTTGCCTGCTCTGATACCAATTGAAAAAGCGGAGGTCTAACAACACCACCCAATATTTCGCTTAGCAATCTGTATGGACCAACTCCAATATATTTTGCTAGAGAATCAACTAGACAGTCAGACTCAATCTAGACTAAAGTATATCGAAGAGTTAATATCTCTCTATTGTTTTCATTTACTCGAGCTAACAGAAATCAACGAGTCTTTAATCAAACACAAGGAGTAACTTGGATGGTACCAAAGACCAATATCCAAGGATCAATCAATCAAAATCAACAACCAAAGGTTGGATTATTCTAATTGATGATCTAACGCACAACCTGTATTATTTCAATTATAAAGATAAAACAAGATAATGCGTAAATTGAAATATCACAGACACCAGAAATTTTGTTAACAAGGAAACCACAAATGCAGAAAAACCCCGGGACCTAGTCCAGATTGAACACACACTGTATTAAGTCGCTACATACACTAGCCTACTCCAAGCTAACTTCGGACTGGACTGTAGTTGAACCCCAATCAATCTCCCACTGATCCAAGGTACAGTTATGCTCCTACGCCTCTAATCCCAGCAGGATACTGCGCACTTGATTCCCTTAGCTGATCTCACCCACAACTAAGAGTTGCTACACCCAAAATCGCAGGCTTTGTCAATAAACAAATCTGTCTCACACAGACAAGTCTATCAAAGGATCAGTTTGTCTCCCACAGATAAACCCTAAAGATTTTGTTCCGTCTTTTGATAATAATCAAGGTGAACGGGAACCAATTGATAATCCGGTCTTATATTCCCGAAGAACAACCTAGATTAATCAATCACCTCACAACAATCTTAATCGTATGGTAGCGAAACAAGATGTTGCGGAATCATAAACGATGATACGAACACGTTTGTGATTACTTTTTATATCTTGCCTATCGGAGATATCAGTCTCAAGCCAATCAATATGATTATACTCGTACGATAGAAGATGCCAGATCAGATAACACAACTATGATAAAAGTAGTATCGGTTTGGCTTCACAATCCCAATGAAGTCTTTAAGTCGTTAACCCGGTTTGAGAAAAGAACACCAGAGGTTAAAGGAGAATCGACTCTAGTATGCAAACTAGTATCACACGTAAGGTTTGGGGATTAGTTTTACACAATACTAGATGTCTCCTTTATATAGTCTTTCAAATCAGGGTTTTGCCTTGGTCACAAAGCAAACAATATCCACCGTTAGATGAAAACCTGATTTAGATTCAAGATAATATTTCTCAACCATTAGATCGAAAACTTAGCTTGTTACACACACTTGACAATGCACACTTCTAGGTTTGTTAACCGTACCCAAACGTATGCACTTGTTGGTTCAATAATAGTTAACCAAAAGGTTAGCCATATGAGCATCTCATATCAACCATGTTCTTCTTCACCATAACTAGTTCAAATGACTCAAATGAACTAGTTATAGAGTTGTTCAATTGCAAGGAAATCTTATGTACTACACAAGACACAATTGAAGCAAAAGATGATTTGATTCACTCGAATCGGTTCATGAACTTTATAGCCACGGTTTGCGTACTGCATTCCTTAGTCTTTATAAGTTTAAGTTCAGAAATCAACTTCAGATATATAACCTTTCTCAAGTTCGTAGACTATGTTCGCGGACTTAAGCAACCGGTAGAGTTTACAAACTCCGGCAGAAAATCTCGGCAAAGACCTTCCGCCAGTTCGCAGACTGGGTTCGCGGACTAGTCTAGTTTGTCAACTCCAGGAGAATTTCTCGGGATGAGAAGTTCGACAGTTCGCGGACTGAGTTCGCGGACTTGGCTCACGCCATTCTCCGGTTTCTCTTGATCAACAAAGTTCGCAAACTTTGGTTCAAGGAATAGGACTTATACATAAATGTGTTTCCACAACAATATTTATGTCCACCATTGGTTATGTAATCTAAACTCTCATTTCAATCATTAAAACATTCTTAGAGGACGTTATATAGTTGTTATTCACAAACCATTTCTCGTCAAAGCAATTTTCAAAGTGATTGAAACATATCATGACTTTCGTCACTAGGTAAAGATAAAATTAATCGAAGCGAAACGCTTACTAACACATATTTCGAGAAATAGATAGGCGAGGTATATTCGGCTCGAAACACCAAATGTGTATAATCCAGTCTATATATATATAATATACGACTTCTTGTCTCAAAGAGTAAGGGATAGAGTAGATAGACTTTTGAGTGACAGATAAGTTCAAGTCTTCACATACCTATTTATCGAGAAGTTTCACCGGTTCCTTGAGTAGTTCTTCTTCTTGTATGATAAATCGCCATGAAGTACTTGAGCTCAACTGCACTTTCTATCCTAGTCCGAGACTTAGCTATAATAGACTAGAAATCAAGACTTATAGTTTTGATCACTAACATTGACCAGCATGCTTGAGATAGCAACGCATGCGAGTTCGACCGAGCAATGCTTTAACAAAGAGTACCCCCTTGGAAGAGGAATTCTTTGTACTTCCGGAGGATACGGGGTTTGATGATGATGTATGTCCTTAGAATCGGTTTTGTCTCGGTTTCGGAGAAGTTGTTCTAAATCATCTCGTGTGACAAAATTGGGCGGTTGGTTTCTCTCCGTCGGAGTTTCTGGGTGAGTCTCTTCGTCTACAAGGGTGCGCCCTGTTGAGGTGCTAGTGCCAGGGGTATTGGAGGTGTTCCTCATGGGCTCTGTCTGGCGTGATTCTTGTGGTAACCGCTCTGTTAGTGTCTTGAGAAAAATAAGCACCTCCTTCTGAGTCGAGGCCATGTCCGTTTGGGCTCTAGCGAGAACCTCCTGTCTTTCCATCAAATCAACAATTGTGATATAGGATCGGTTCCCTCTGGGTCCTCCAGTTTCTCGTCCTGACGGCGGAGTAGCTGCGGCTTTGGTGACGGTTGGAGGTGTCATACTTGATTAAATGTTGGGAATGGCGGCAGCGGCACTGGCTCTGGTGATTGGAGGTGTAACACCTGAAGGAGCATTTTCCGTGGCAGAGACTCTGGCTCTAGTAACCTAAGGGGTAACGCCTGATGGAACATTCTCCATGTTGTTGTTGTTGACAGGTGGCGTATTAGCACCACCGGAAGGAACGTTAACACCGCGAATAATTTCGGCGACAGTGTTCTCAGGTTTTGTCGCTGATCCGGACCTAAGTTCTACCATCTTGAGATCGGGGTTGAAGGATAAAATCGAGAGTTGAAAAATTGATATTGTAACCGAGATATTAATCTCCCACTGTGGTCACCAATTATTTGTGGGTGAAAACCGTTTCTGATGATTTTGGTAATTTTGGGTGTGTGGGTGAGAAACGAATCTAAAGCCTAAACAATGTACTGCACGGGAGTACTTTTGATTTGAGAGATCAATATGTACAATCCTGGCCTAAACCAAGAAATTGTCGTTCCAGGCTTGCTTCGGTCACAAAGTGAAGGAGAAGGGTTGGTCTTAGGGAGGGAAGCGAAGAAATTGTTGAGAGCATAATAGTTGATTCTGGAAGTGTGGGTGTTTTGTGACTTGTATCAGAAAGTAGAACGGGTGAACCGGATGGAAAGCTACCAGGTGATTTCTAGATATTGTGTGTTGCCGACCAAAAACTTGTGCTTTGGTGGAAATAAGTGAGACATATTTATACAAGTCATAGTGAAACGTACCCTAGTCTCGTAGGAAGTGGAAACAATTTAGTGGTGGAAAAAAAGAGTAACGTGTAACTGCCAGACGTTATGTTTCCATGATGAAGGAAGTGAATTCGTGTAACCGCCGGTCATTACTCTTCCATGATGAAGGAAATGAATTGTTTACACCGTTACTTTTCACCACCGCTAATTATCCTACTTCATGACACTTTCTTGTAACGGGAACATTGCACGCCGCACGCTGTAAACCGCTAGACCAATACCCTGATGAGCATCCCCCAGTTTGTGACATATTTTGATGTCTCGAGTGTTTTCATGGAAAACATGTAGCACTTTCCTATGTGTGGCAAGTTAAAATTGAGAGGCTTGCCGCAGGTAAGTAACATGTAATGTTAGGATCGTCTTGGCTAGTTGCCTAAAACTTGTCGCGAGCTCATCAGATTGGTGGCGAACTTGGATGGATGATATTGCATCTCATGAAGAAGGATGGCCATTTATTATGGCCACGTCTTGTTGTATAGTGAAGTGGTGTAGCCATGGCATGGAGTCATAGTGGCATACTAGTGGCCGCGGCATAGTGGTATGCCAGTAATGTTGCGGCATGGACAAAGCTAAAAATTGGCTCTGTAGCCAAAGTTAGGGTTTGGCGTCGTGGAAGGATTTGGGCGTGGCCAAGTCTTGGCGCCGTGGAAGGATTTGGGCGTGGCCAAGTCTTGGCGCCGTTGGAAGGACTTGGTGTGGCCAAGTCTTGGCGCCGTTAGAAGGATTTGGCGTGTCCAAAGCTTGGCGTCGTGGAAGAATTAGGGCTTGGCATGGCCAAGGCGCCGTGGAAGAATTAGGGCTTGGCGTGGCCAAGGCGTAGTGGAGGAATTAGGGTTTGGCGTGGCCAAGGTGTCGTGGAGTCGGACCCACATGTGGTGTGGCAACGTTGGCCATGTTTCCACGCCAATCTCGTTGCTTTGGGAACATTATTTGGCTTTGGTAGCAATTTGCTCAAATTAGGGTTTGTCGAATACCCTAATTAGTGCACGTGGCGTGCGGCTGCGGCATAGCGCTACTTTTTTGCAAATGGCGCCATGGCTATGCCAAAGGAACCATGGCCAGGCCATAGTGTGGAAACGGCCACATGAGTAGGAATTGCCGTTTGGTGGCTATTTATGGCAGTTTTCCACGAAGTGGCATGTTTGTGAGGTAGCATGTTGCGAAGTTGCCGTGGTAGGGTGTGTTTGGCCTTTAATGTATGGTGGCAAGTTTAGAGCAACCTGATTGGCCATAAAAGGGGGGCGACCAAACATAAGGCGCGACCGCACTTCTTGTGAGAGTGTGGCGCCTTTAGGGCGACCTGATTGGTCAATGGGAAGTGGGGCCGGCAAGCTAGGGCGTGGCCTCACTTCCAGTACGTTGTGGCGGATTTAATTAATTTTGAAAAGCAAGGTATGGTGTATTGCGCGGGGAGCGAAACTCTAACTTTTGCAAGTTAGTCTGGACGATTGACTAAATTCTATGTGTCGACACAGAGTTCTTTTAAGTTCGTTACAAGAGAGCAGCATGTTTTTCTGATTGAATACCTTATGCAAAGATCTTATTCTTGATACTTGGAGATTCGTGCTACTCTGCTGCGAGTGAACACAAATTGTCATGCCATATCAATATTAAGAGTTCAGCCGGGGAACATTGCATAGAAGGAATTCAGAGGAACTGATATTAAGTGAATATACGCGAGGCGCCGAAATTTACAGATGGGATTCTCCAGTGTGTATTAATTTCATGTAAGTATATTGAGCGACTCAATAAATTTGCCAGTGGAGAGGTTAGCACACGTGGCTCTGTTTCCTTGCAGAGTGACGTCACATCAGATGCAAGGTTTTACAATTTTAACCCTAAGCTAAAAACCACCATGAACAGTAGGATAGCCTGGTTCTTGTCCTGCTTTGACCCCTTGCCTTTTTGATCTGATTTTATCATAACTGGTTTGGTTTCACCATCGGCGGTGAACTCAGGATCTAAATTTTTCTTTGCAACTCTCTTTTGTGGTGTCTTGGACAACTTTCCAGCCGCTTGTGTCCTCAACATCTCTTCTCCCCTCATATTCCCCGCTCTTATCCTCAATGGTGTCTTCTATTATTCTACTTCTTGACTGCTAAAAAATTCACTTTCATGTTGTTGGATAATCTGCACTTCTTCACCAACGATCCTTTCTCGTACATCTTCATTGGATAATGATTTTTGCGACGACTCTTCTTTTGGATCTCCTTGGCTCAATAATAAAAAGCTTGGACAATCGTTGCAGAGCATGGTTTCCATATTTTCTTCACTTCAGGTGGTGCCGTTTTGTAAAAACCTTTTTCAAGCTTTACGAATACAGTTTCAGAAGCTATCTATAAGGTTATCAATTGATGTATAAGGCTCATTCCATGGATATTCTCCATGTGTGAGTAAAAAGACATCTTCTTTAACCAGCAACATGCCTTCAGGTGCAGCTGAGATATTTCTTGAGCTGTGATTATCGTAGCTTCATAAATTTCAGCAGTTTGAGTGGTATCCATCACATTCTGGTCATCAATGTTCACCTGGTCTTCTTGATCTTTAGGGATTTCATTTGTCTTTGGCAGAGAAGTGCTGAAAAAATGCAATTTTGTTAGGTTATACAATGTTGTGCACTATTGTACACACATAGAAGAAATCACTAAGGTGTACATCTTGGTACACATATACAGAAAATGAAAAGAAATGCACGCTAAGATCATTCTCTTCATACCTTGGCTTCTTAGCAGTTACATACTCAACTCCTCGGCTTGTTCCATCCTTGCCATCCTCTTCTTCATTTGTCTTTGACAAAGAAGTGCTGAAAAATACAATTTTATTTGAGATATTTTTAAACTCCTACAAAGTTGTACACAAGAATATGAAGTATGTATGATTTTTAGCAGTGGTGTACAAGTATGTACATATACAGAAAATGAAAAGAAATGCGAGCTGAGATCATCATACCTCGTCTTGTTAGCAGTTTCAGACTCAACTCCTTTGTCATATTCACTTACATCCTCCGTATCCTTTTCTTCATTTTCCTCAGTGGTCTTTGATGAAAGAGTGCTAAAAGATTCAAGTTTTGAGAAAAGGTATGAGTTTTAGCACAGTGGTGTCCAACTATGTACACTCATAAAGAATATAAAAAGAAATGACTGCAATATTTAATAAAAGTGATGTTATACGTCGGCTTTTCAGGAGTTTCATATGGAACTTCATTCTTTTCGGATTCAGTTCCATCCTCCTCATCACCACCTTTTCTACCCTCCTTGTCATCGTCATCATCATGCATCACCACCTTTGCCACCATCCTCCTCCTCATAATCATCATCTTCATCATCATTATCATCCATATCATTACCATTTTTGCCACCCTCCTCCTCCTCCTCATCATCACTATCATCACCTTTCTAACCTTTCCCAGGTTCCTCATCCTCCTCTTCATTCTTCTCAGATTCACGTTCTTCCTCATGTTTTAATGCTTTTGTAAATGAAAGGATTTCTTGCAAGGTATCAATACATAAATCAAAAAGATCCTTATCATTTGGCAAATTCTTCAGATTAGATGCATGAATTTTTAGGCTTTTTTCTTCAATGAAAGTAACAATCCTTTCATGTTTAACCTGCAAGTCAGAAAGCTCTTCATATATTTCATCTATTTGCATTAGTGATGTATGTATCATTTCTTTCAGTGCATCTATGCTATTTTCTTTCCTATTCTTTTGGTACTCATCCAAAACTTGTTTCTCTTCATCACTGCAAGCTTTTACCCATTTTTATTGCATCTGAAAACATACCAAAATATCAATATGGATCACAAGTGTACATATTTTTACACCTGTGTTACAAGTGTATATTGTTGTATATACATGACAAAATTCAAAATGTATCACCATTTTATACACCTTATCAAGGTGTGTATTAATGTACACATGTAGGAATAAATCGTTGTCGTAAGAAAGTTATCTAGTTACCTTTTTCATAGCTTCATTAAGGTCTATCTGGATTGTTGTACTGATGTCACTTATTATCCACCTTAGAAACCTTGGGAAACCTTGTTCATTGTTTAATGTTACATGCCCATTTAATCGCCTAAAATTTTCATGGGACATGACCAGCAATGATTGTGGTTCAGTGAATCAATTTCACCCACAATCACCCAGCCTTGCATACTCGCATCAAAGTACTCATCTGCCTTCACTCATAAGGCATTGCACAACGGAAGTCTTTTCTTCTTTCTCTCTAACTCTTCATGCCCCCATAAGCATAAGAGGTTATGCCATGTACTTGAACAATTCTCACACAAACCAACAACATAATGAACACAAAGATTACTGCAACAAACCCATTTTATAGCACTAAAGGAAGATTACAAACGTCTTCCATCACATGGACTAAACAGGCCATCATTCTCTTAATGATGCCTTATTCTCTCAAGTATGAGACTACATGTCTACAAAACTTTCTCCTATGTAAGCCTACTGATTTTCCCACTCCTTAGGACTATTTGTACAGCAAACTCACCCGCCAAAATCGTGCACAACACTTGCACGCGCATGGAACAACCATGTGTCCCATCAGGTAGTTTTCCTAACCGCCAGCTTACTTTTCAACTATCACCTTTTGTGTTGTCAAGCCAAATGATGCCACATCTGTTCTTCATGGTTATGAATACTTCCACATGGTTATAAACTTCCTTTATAACTGTTCTTCTTTGTCTCGCTTCATTGGCATGCTTGTGAAGCTCGTAACCAACTCCTAACCATCACTTGAGCCGTATTCCACAACTGTTGCATGAGAAGTTCATAATTCATATGATTTTAGTATCCATTCCATACTTGTTTTAGCAATTATTCTTGCATAGTTTCGTATTATTACTTTGGTTTTCTCTTATTTGTCTCCAATAGATGAATCATCCAAAAAGGAGCTACAAAGTGCTAAAAAGATCTAAGAAGAGAAGTATTCCAAGTATCCAAGTGCCCAAGTCCAATGGAAGTGGAACAAGTGCGACGAAAAGGAGCAAAATGCTCAAAATCAAGAGACGGACCAAAGACCGATCTTAACTCATTCAAATTAAGGATTTCTCATCAACATCTTGAATAGAATCGAAAAATAAAAAGAATACAAAAATAATGAGGTCATTTAGAGCTCGGATGAAGAAGTTATGGCCAAAACAAGCTTTTATTGAATATCGAAGACAGAAAGTTCGCGGACGGGTATTCACGCTTTAATTCCAAAAATTTCTGCTGGAATTTGAAGTTTGCGGATAGGGTTCGCGCACTTAGCAAATGGGAAACGTGTATTCACACCTTGGAAGACCTAAGGGCACGTTTGGATTCGTTATTTTGTTATTTCGGGTCGGGATCTTGAACCGAATTAAATACTTGAAGGCCAAGCAATTTAAACCTATAAAAAGGTGTTAGGTTATGTAAAATGAGATCACATCATTAGGTCACGAAATTGTAAGTTTGGAGAGAAGAAACATCAAATACTAGGGTTTCAGAGCAGTTCCTCAATCGTAACGATATTTCTAAACTTTTCTTATATGTATATCATGGATGTTTCTACATCCATGAGTAGCTAAACACTCTGAAAAAGCGGGGGTCTAACAACACCACCCAATATTTCGCTTAGCAATCGCTATGGACAAACTCGAATGTATATCAATGAGTTTATATCTCTCTCTTGATTTGATTTACTCAAGCAGGAACTGCAAGTTCTAATCAAATACAAGGAATAACTTGGATGGTACCAATATCCAAGGATCAATCAATGACAATCAACAACCAAAGTTTGGATTACTCTAATTGATGATCTAACACACAACCTGTATTATTTCAATTATAAAGATAAAACAATATAATGCGGAAATTGAAATAACACAGACACCAGAAATTTTGTTAACGAGGAAACCGCAAATGCAGAAAAACCCTGGGACCTAGTCCAGATTGAACACACACTGTATTAAGCCACTACAGACACTAGCCTACTCCAAGCTAACTTCGGACTGGACTGTAGTTGAACCCCAATCAATATCCCACTGATCCAAGGTACAGTTATGCTCCTACGCTTCTGATCCCAGCAGGATACTGCGCACTTGATTCCCTTAGCTGATCACCCACAACTAAGAGTTGCTACGATCCAAAATCGTAGGCTTTGACAATAAACAAATCTGTCTCACACAGATAAGTCTATAAAAGGATCATTCTATCTCCCAAAGATAAACCCTAAAGGTTTTGTTCCGTCTTTTCATAATAATCAAGGTGAACAGGAACCAATTGATAATCCGGTCTTATATTCCCGAAGAACAACCTAGAGTTATCAACCACCTCACAACAATCTTAATCGTATGGTAGCGAAACAAGATGTTGCAGAATCACAAACGATGAGACGAAGATGTTTGTGATTACTTTTTATATCTTGCCTATCGGAGATATCAATCTCAAACCAATCAATCTGATTGTACCCGTACGATAGAAGATGCAAGATCAGATAACACAACTACGATAAAAGTAGTACCGGTCTGGCTTCACAATCCCAATGAAGTCTTTAAGTCGTTAACCTGGTTTTAGAAAAAGAAAACCAAAGGTTAAAGGAGAATCGACTCTGGTATGCAAACTAGTAGCACACGTAAGGTGTGGGGATTAGTTTTGCACAATACTAGATGTATCCTTTATACAGTCTTTCAAATCAGGGTTTGCAATCAATGTTAGCTTAGTAACAAAGCATTCAATATTCACCGTTAGATGAAAACCCGATTTAGATTCAAGCTAATATTTCTTAACCGTTAGATCGAAAACTTAGCTTGTTACACATACTTGACAATGCACGCTTCTAGGTTTGTTAACCGTACCCAAACGAATGCACTTGTTGGTTCAATAATAGTCCACCAAAATGTTAGCCATATGAACATATATCAACCATGTTCTTCTTCACCATAACTAGTTCAAATTACTTCAAATTAACTAGTTAGAGAGTTGTTCAATTGCAAGAAAATCTTATGTACCACACAAGACACAATTGAAGCAAAGATGATTTGATTCACTCGAATCGGTTCATGAAATTTTGTAGCCACGGTTTGCAAAGTGCATTCCTTAGTCATTTTAAGTTTAAGTTCAGAAATCACTTCAGATATATAACCTTCTCAAGTTCGCAGACTAGGTTCGCAGACTTAAGTTATCGGGTAGAGTTTACAAACTCCAGAAGAAATTCTCGGGTATGAGAACTTCGCTGGTTCGCGGACTGGGTTCGCGGACTTAGGTTTACGCAAGTAGTTTGTCAACTCCAGCAAAAATTCTAGGGTTTGAGAACTTCGGCAGTTCGGCTCACGCCATTCTTCCGGTTCTCTTGATCAACAAAGTTCGCAAACATTGGTTCAAGGAACAGGACTTATACATAAATGTGTTCCACAACAATGCTTATGTCCACCATTGGTTATGTAATCTAAACTCTCATTTCAATCATTGAAACATTCTTAGAAGACGTTATATAGTTGTTACACCATTTCTCGTCAACACAATTCTCAAGATGATTGAAACATATCATCACTTTCGTCACATGGTAAAGATAAACTTGATCGAAGCGAAAAGCTTACCAACACATATTTCGAGATATAGATAGACGAGGTATGCTAGGGTCGAAATACCAAACGTGTATAATCCAAGTCTATATATATAGCATACGACTTCTTTTTTCAAAGAGTATGAGATAGAGTAGATATACTTTTGAGTGATTCAAGTCTTCACATACCTTTTTGTCGAAAAGTTCCACCGGTTCCTTGAGTAGTTCTTCCACTTGTATGATGAATCGCCATGAAGTCCTTGAGCTCAACTACACTTTCTATCCTAGTCCGAGACTTAGCTATAATAGACTAGAAATCAAGACTTATAGTTTTGATCACTAACATTGACAAACATGCTTGAGATAGCAACGCATGCGAGTTCGACCGAGCAATGCTCTAACAATCTCCCCCTTTGTCAATTGTAGTGATAAAACTATCAATACATATGGAATACAAAAAAGATAAAGAAACTTTAGTAGCTCCTACTCACATGTCTAATCTTCAACATTCCTCGAAATCTTTGTCACTTCCAAGTACTCCATTGATCCCAAAGGTTGTCAGTTTAGCATCACCGTTGTTGAAGATCCGTAGCTGTAACAATGAGAAAACATATTTCTCGATCATTGTTATACAGTGTCATAATATTATTACACATCGTCAAAGTTCAATTGTATCACAACTTCAAAAATAATACTATGGTGATATGTACCACTCCCCCTTAGTCAATACTCCATCTGACATGGAAACCACTCCCCCTTACATAATGATCCGAAAACCATGCATTTGTAGTATGAACTACATATTAAGTCTCCCTCTTTTTGTAAATAAAATTGGCAAAGGTACAAGAACGGGATCATAATGAAATTTCCGAAAGAGACATTTCATGACTAAAATAAAAATACATACCAACTAATTTAGATGCAATCATCAAACCGAAGCTAAATGCATTCATCAAGGAGTTTAAAATTACAAGATAACCCCTCTAATATTTCACAGCCGCACTCCCCTCAAGATATTACCATTAAGCACAAGTTCAAAAGAACTCTCCCCCATTTGATGTCATTCCCGAAAGAACAACAAGAGCGACCTTAATTTCAAAAGAAAAGAAGGATTTTATTGGACACCAAAAACCATGAGAATGATTTTTTTATATCAAAAAAACTCAATCAAATTAATCACAAGTAAACCCATGATTAATTTAATCGGAATACACGATCAAATTAAACACAACATGTGATCAATTCAATTGATTATACTCAACACAAGAGAACTTATGGAGACAAGAAAATACTCAACTAGATTAATTACAAGAGAACCCAAGATTAATGTAATTGGAATACACAATCAAACTAATTACAAAAGTAATCAATTTAATTGTCATTTGTTTTGCTCGATATAAGAAAACTTACGGAGCAATAATTAAATAACCAAACAAGATGATTAATTTAGTTCAATATGCTCGACATAACATATCTCACGGAACACCGACTAAGCTAATAAATCAACTTAGTTGTATAGTGCTCAACATAAGATGCATTACGGAGCCTCACAGTAATACATAAAAATATGAATCAGGGATGATCAATACTGCGGAATAAACAAGGATTCATTCTATCTTCAATCACTATTCGCATAACGATATTAATAGACATAATCCTTGAAAACAATAGATTTTAACCTATCTTCCATCAAATATTTGACAATATAGTCTTAACTTTTGTATTTGTCAAAATTCTATTCATTCTTTTACCAGTACGTGAATACCGATCACAAACGACTTTACTTTTGACAGAATATGGGACAAACATAGTTCACGGACGTAAACACCAATATCCCATAACAAATTGCAATATATCAAATCACAAAGATTAATAGTGCAAAAACATCATCCTCCAAATATTTTTAGAATTTAAACCAAAAAATCTAAAAAAGAACAAGAAGATGAAACATAATAGCTATGTAGTCACAATCATTGTTATTCAAGCACTAGTTATTCTTCCAACTAAGCCAAAAAGAAAACATACTAGGCAATAAATAACATAAGCTAAAAAGAAAACAGACTCCAGTGCTATTCTGAACACGAACTAAGATCATATGAACGGTTCAGAATCCTCATGAGACAACGGATCTTTAAGCTTGTGATCAACAACACTCAATGCAGCATTCGAGAGGTGATTCTCTTTGCGAAGATCATTGATGTAAGACTTTATGAGACCAACGTCAGCAGTAACCTTTTCCAACTCAGTTTTCAATGCATCAATATTTTTCATAGTAACAATGAGATCTTGTTTTGCTTCCCCAAAGTACTTAAGAAAGTCATGAATAACTTCAGCAGAAATCATATCATCCTTTTCAGCATCCTCATGAATATAGGCAAAATAACATGAAGCATTAGGATTATCTTCATCTACAAGGGTTCTTTTCTTCTTAAGCTCAACAACACCTTTTTCAAGGAATCCTCTTGCAAAACCACCATAGCAAGATGAAGAAGAAGGCATTCTTGACAACCCAGAAAATAACCTGGAGTATGCGTACGTGAATTTTGCAACTCAATAGGCTGGGTACTTAAAGGATTTCTTAGAGACGGAATTTTCTAGGGTTTACAAATTGTTGACCCGTAATGGTTACCATGTACACATGCGAATACAACATGGCCCTCAAAGAATAACCCAACAACAAAAAAAACTTTTGCTACATGAGAAACTCATACATGGCTCAAATAAATTCCATGACCATGGTGAAGAAATTTAGAGCACTAGTGTAGCAGGCAAAAGGAATTCCAAAGAGAGATGTAAAACTAGACAAACAAAAACTTTTAGGCAATATTGTATGCAGACACTAGTTTAACTATAGACAATAATAAGATAGCTCAACTAATAAGAATACAAAAATTGCCACAGTATACCTGACAATATCTCACTCAACCAGGATTTTTGTGAATGAGATTCCAACCTTATGATTAATTAGCATAAGTATGAGCCTTGAGCTCATCAAATGACTGTAGATTACGGTTGACTCTCTTTTTCCAAGATCTTGAGGAAAAACGGTTATGATGTGAAAAGTTATCATAAATTTTGCTATCATCAAAATAAGATGCATAGTTTTTGTTTTTACCTGAAGTAGCTTGATCAGGACAATTTGACAACCTGTTAATGATCTCTTTATATCCTTCAATTATCATTTTTAGATTGTCTTCGCCATCATTGCTTATTTCTTATGGTTCCTTTTTCACATCGAGAACAACATCATTTCCCTTTCTATCATAAGAAGATTTGTGAACTCTTCTTCGATGAACTGATTTAGGAAGTATGTCTCTCTTTTGAACATTTGAGGAACATCTTGAACTGACCTTCCTGGTATAGAACACAGGGAGAGTACTAAAACCAATTGGTTTAGACATGCAAATTTCAGTTACACCTTAAATAATCAAATCTAAGGTGTGTTGAAGATGATAAATAGATTTGTCATTCAACCTGGATTTTCTCTCTCGTTCAACATGTCCTTTTGAATCACAAAAGAGGCATACTTTCCGATCAAGGAGGTGATCAGGAGAAACGATTTTACAACCATTGTTAGGAGACTTCTTCCTTCCATTTGGTGTAGAAATTCCTTGGTTAGAGGAAGTCACAATCACATCATTTCTTTTAGGAAGGGATTCTGATTTTACTTATGGTTTAGGAACGTTTTCAGTCGTAGCAGAAGTACTTGGGATATTAGATTGCTTAGAGGATCCTTGAATAGAGAGTTTACTCAAGCGATATTCAATTTCCACGGCATCCTTTTTCAGGCTAGCCTCAAGAGTCATACGCGAAGAATGATCTTCAGTATTTTTTTTGAATTTGCACTCTTATTACACCAAGAAGAACATTGACATGGTGTTTCAACCAATTAAATCTACCAGCTTGGATTCTAGTAAGATTTAGAATCAATTCACTCTCTTCAGCTGTTTCCCGTTCATTAATAGAGATAGTCTATTTTGAAGGGTAATCGGAATCACACATGTCAATATTTGTGTGTCTCGTCAGAACACACGGTTCGGCTATATTCGAGATTCAAGAACCTTTCTCTTTAATAGAATTAGATGAGACAGACCTTTTATTTCTGGTGATGCGTTTATCAGAGATACTACTCTTGTCCATAAAGTCAGATCGCTACAGACACAGACTTGTAAGGTCTTGAACGTGTTTGCCTGCTCTGATACCAACTGAAAAAGCGGCGGTCTAACAACACCACCCAATATTTCGCTTAGCAATCTGTATGTACAAACTCGAATATACTTATAAGATAATCAACAAGACTCAATCAATTAAAAGTATATCAACGAGTTTATATCTGTCTCTTGATTTGATTTACTCAAGCAAGAACTGCGAGTTCTAATCAAATACAAGGAATAACTTGGATGGTACCAAAGACCAATATCCAAGGATCAATCAATGACAATCAGCAACCAAAGGTTGGATTACTCTAGTTGATGATCCAACGCACAACCTGTATTATTTCAATTATAAAGATAAAACAATATAATGCGACAATTGAAATAACACAGACACCAGAAATTTTGTTAACGAGGAAAGCGCAAATGCAGAAAAACCCCAGAACCTAGTCCAAATTGAACACACACTGTATTAAGCCGCTACAGACACTAGCCTACTCCAAGCTAACTTCGGACTGGACTGTAGTTGAACCCCAATCAATCTTACACTGATCCAAGGTACAATTATGCTCCTACGCCTCTGATCCCAGTAGGATACTGCGCACTTGATTCCCTTAGCTGATCTCACCCACAACTAAGAGTTTCTACGATCCAAAATCGCAGGCTTTGAAAATAAGCAAATCTATCTCGCACAGACAAGTCTATCAAAGGATTAATCTGTCTCCCACAGATAAACCCTAAAGGTTTTGTTCCATCTTTTGATAATAATCAAGGTGGAAAGGAACCAATCGATAATCCGGTCTTATATTCCCAAAGAACAGCCTAGAGTTATCAATCACCTCACAACAATCTTAACCGTATGGTAGCGAAACAAGATGTTGTGGAATCACAAACAATGAGACGAAGATGTTTGTGATTACTTTTTATATCTTGCCTATCGGAGATATCAATCTCAAGCCAATCAATGTGATTGTACTCGTACGATAGAATATGCAAGATCAGATCACACAACTACGATAAAAGTAGTATCGGTCTGGCTTCACAATCCCAATGAAGTCTTTAAGTCGTTAACCTGGTTTTTGAAGAAGAAAACCAAATGTTAAAGGAGAATCGCCTCTAGAACGCAAACTAGTATCACACATAAGGTGTGGGGATTAGTTTTGCACAATACCAGATGTCTCCTTTATATAGTCTTTCAAATCAGGGTTTGCAATCAATGTTAGCTTAGTAACAAAGTATTCAATATTCACCGTTAGATGAAAACCTGATTTAGATTCAAGCTAATATTTCTCAACCGTTAGATCGAAAACTTAGCTTGTTACACACACTTGATAATGCACGCTTTTAGGTTTGTTAACCGTACCCAAACGTATGCACTTGTTGATTTTTCAAAATTTATGAGACAAAGGAACTTTTGCTACATGAGAAACTCATACATGACTCAAATAAATTCCATGACTATGGTGAAGAAATTTAGAGTACTAGTGTATCAGGAAAAAGGAATTCCAAAGAGAAACGTAAAACTATACAAACAAAAACTTAGGCAATATTGTCTGCAGACACTAGTTTAGCTATAGACGATAAGAAGATAGCTCAACTAATAAGAATACAAAAATTGCCACAGAATGCCTGACAATATCTTACTCAACCAGGTTTTTTGTGAATGAGATTCCAACCTTGTGATTAATTAGCACAAGTATGATCCTTGAGCTCATCAAATGACCGTATATTACGGTTGACTCTCTTTTTCTAAGATCTTGAGGAAAAACGGTTATGATGTGAAAAGTTATCATAAAATTTGCTATCATCAAAATAAGATGCATAGTTTTTGTTTTTAACTGAAGTATCTTGATCAGGACAATTTGACAACTTGTTAATGATCTCTTTATATCCTTCAATTATCATTTTTAGATTGTCTTCGCCATCTTTGCTTCTTTCTTCTAGTTTATTTTTCACATCGAGAACAATATCATTTCCCTTTATATCATAAGAAGATTTGTGAACTCTTCTTCGATGAAATGATTTAGGAAGTTTGTCTCTCTTTTGAACGTTTGAGGAACATCTTGAACTGACCTTCCTGGTATAGAACACAGGGCGAGTACTAAAACCAATTGGTTTAGACATGCGAATGTCAGTTACACCTTCAAGAATCAAATATAAGGTGTATTGAAGACGATCAATAAATTTGTCATTCAACCTTGATTTTCTCTCTCGTTCAACATGGCCTTTTGAATCACAAAATAGGCATACTTTCCGATCAAGGAGGTGATCAGGAGAAACGGTTTTACAACCATTATTAGGAGACTTCTTCCTTCCATTTGGTGTAGAAATTCCTTGATTAGAGGAGGACACAATCACATCATTTCTTTTAGGAAGGGATTCTGATTTTATTTCTGGTTTAGGAACGTTTTCAGTCGTAGCATAAGTACTTGGTATATTAGACTGCTTAGAGGATCCTTGAATAGAGAGTTTACTCAAGCGATGTTCAATTTCCATGGCATCCTTTTTCAGGCTAGCCTCAAGAGTCATACGCGAAGAATGATCTTCAGTATTTTATTTGAATTTGCAGTCTCTTATTACACCAAGAAGAACATTGACATGGTGTTTCAACCGATAAATCTACCAGCTTGGATTCTAGCAAGATTTAGAAACAATTATTTCTCTTCAGCTATTTCCCGTTCATTAATAGAGATAGTCTCTTTTGAAGGGTAATCGGAATCACAGATGTCAGTGTTTGTCTGTCTCGTCAGAACACACGGTTCATCTATATTCGAGATTGAAGAACCTTTCTCTTTAATAGAATTAGATGAGACAGACCTTTTATTTCTGGTGATGCGTTTATCAGAGATACTACTCTTGTCCATAGAGTCAGATCACTACAAACACAGACTTGTAAGGTCTTGAACGTGTTTGCCTGCTCTGATACCAATTGAAAAAGGGGGGGGTCTAACAACACCACCCAATATTTCGCTTAGCAATCTGTATGGACAAACTCGAATATACTTTTAAGAGAATGAACAAGACTCAATCAATTAAAAGTATATCAACGAGTTTATGTCTCCCTCTTGATTTGATTTACTCAAGTAGGAACTGCGAGTTCTAATCAAATACAAGGAATAACTTGGATGGTACCAAAGACCAATATCCAAGGATCAATCAATGACAATCAACAACCAAAGGTTGGATTACTCTAATTGATGATCTAATGTACAACCTGTATTATTTCAATTATAAGGATAAAACAATATAATGCGGAAATTGAAATAACACAGACACCAGAAATTTTGTGAACATGGAAACCGCAAATGCAGAAAAACCCCGGGACCTAGTCCAGATTGAACACACACTGTATTAAGCCGCTATGAACACTAGCCTACTCCAAGCTAACTTCGGACTGGACTGTAGTTGAACCCCAATCAATCTCCCATTGATCCAAGGTACAGTTATGCTCCTACGCTTCTGATCCCAGCAGGATACCGCGCACTTGATTCCCTTAGCTGATCTCACCCACAACTAAGAGTTGCTACGATCCAATATCGTAGGCTTTGACAATAAACAAATATGTCTCACACGGACAATTCTATCAAAGGATTAATCTATCTCCCACAGATAAACCTTAAAGGTTTTGTTCCGTCTTTTGATAATAATCAAGGTGGACAGGAACCAATTGAGAATCCGGTCTTATTTTCCCGAAGAACATTCTAGAGTTATCAATCACATCACAACAATCTTAATCGCATGGTAGCGAAACAAGATGTTGTGCAATCACAAACAATGAGACGAAGATGTTTGTGATTACTTTTTATATCTTGCCCAATCAATCTGATTGTACTCATACGATTGAAGATGCAAGATCAGATCACACAACTACGATAAAAGTAGTATCGGTCTGGCTTCACAATCCCAATGAAGTTTTTAAGTCGTTAACCTGGTTTTAGAAGAAGAAAACCAAAGGTTAAAGGAGAATCGACTCTAGCACGCAAACTAGTATCACACGTAAGATATGGGGATTAGTTTTGCACAATACTAGATGTCTCCTTTATATAGTCTTTCAAATCAGGGTTTGCAATCAATGTTAGCTTAGTAACAAAGCATTCAATATTCACCGTTAGATGAAAACCTGATTTATATTCAAGCTAATATTTCTCAACCGTTAGATCGAAAACTTAGCTTGTTACACACACTTGACAATGCACGCTCCTAGGTTTGTTAACCGTACCCAAACGTATGCACTTGTTGGTTTAACAATAGTTAACCAAATGGTTAGCCATACGAGCATTTCATATCAACCATGTTCTTCTTCACCATAACTAGTTCAAATGATTTCAAATGAACTAATTAGAGAGTTGTTCAATTGCAAGGAAATCTTATGTACTACGCAAGACACAATTGAAGCAAATATGATTTGATTCACTCGAATCGGTTCATGAACTTTTATAGCCACGGTTTGCAAACTCCTTAGTATTTTTAAGTTTAAGTTCATAAATAATCTTCAGATATATAACCTTCTCAAGTTCGCAGACTAGGTTCGCGAACTTAAGTTACCGGGTATAGTTTACAAACTCCAGGAGAAATTCTCGGGTATGAGAACTTCGTCGGTTTGCGGACTAAGCTTCACACAAGTAATTTGTCAACTCCAGTAGAAATTCTCGGGTTTGAGAACTTCGGCAGTTCGCGGACTGGGTTCGCGAAATTGGCTAACGCCATTCTTCCGGTTCTCTTGATCAACAAAGTTCGCAAAGTTTGGTTCAAGGAATAAGACTTATACATAAATGTGTTTCCACAACAATGCTTATGTCCACCATTGGTTATGTAATCTAAACTCTCATTTCAATCATTGAAACATTCTTAGAGGATGTTATATAGTTGTTACACCATTTCTCGTCAAAGAAATTTTCAATATGATTGAAACATATCATGACTTTAGTCACATGGTAAAGATAAACTTGATCGAAGCGAAAAGATTACCAACACATATTTCGAGATATAGATAGGCGAGGTATACTCGGCTCTAAATACCAAATGTGTATAATCCAAGTCTATATATATAGCATACGACTTCTTGTCTCAAAGAGTAGGAGGTAGAGTAGATAGACTTTTGAGTGATAGATAAGTTCAAGTCTTCACATACCTTTTTGTCGATAAGTTCCACCGGTTCCTTGAGTAGTTCTTCCACTTGTATGATGAATCGCCATAAAGTCCCTGAGCTCAACTACACTTTCTATCCTAGTCCGAGACTTAGCTATAATAGACTAGAAATCAAGACTTATAGTTTTGATCACTAACATTGACAAACATGCTTGAGATAGCAATGCATGCGAGTTCGACCGAGCAATGCTCTAACACACTCCATATTGGTTAAGGATGTAGTTGGATTATGAACATGTCACTAAATTAATATATTGGTTTTGTTATCTCATTCAAATGATTATTGTCTTGTTCTACGATTTATCATCGCCATGTATGATTGTATGATTAGGAGCGCTACTAAATGACCATGAATGCATATCTATTGCTAGATTAGGGTTTTGAGATACGTAATTGTTGATGAACCTTGTCATAAGTAGCATATTGTGATTACCAATTGTATTCAAAACCTTTGTATAATTGCAAGTAGAAGCTTGACCTATGTTAAATAGTTTACTTGTAGTATTTCTATTGCATGGATTAGTCTAATTCATAGAACTTAAGGCTCTTGGAGGATTAAACCTAATAGCACGTTGCATTAGATTGTTCGATGAGAATTATTCACATATTCATCGTTATGGTATGTGATGATATAAGGAATTTACCGGAGTATGCTCTCGATGGGGTACTTTAGGACTCTTGATAATGAATGATTGAGTGACAACACTAGTTATTATTCGAAGTGCATGTATTATGATTGATGATGAACCCTTAACCAGTATTCTCAACTTATTGATTCTCTTTATTCATTCTTTTCTATTATTATTAGTTTAATTATTTTAGACTCAAATCAAAAATCCCTCCAGGTTACTTAAGTTTTCAAATACGAATAACAACCCATATCTCCCTGTGGAACGAATTTGTTCTTATAACTATACTATTATTCATAACTGTGAAGTGAAAGAACTTAAATTATTTTTGCATCGGCTGACAACCGACCATTGCACTTTACTGCATTTTGCCTTGCTCCAACGCTCAACCATCTTGGCCCTGCATGCTTATCACTCTAATCTAATGCACGGGAAATCCTAGTGCTTCAATCATCGAGGCCAATTCCTTAAGCTCATTCTGGTTTCTCATGCGTCATATGCTTCACTTAGCCAATTTTCTTGACAATAGTAATTCCACTTTTGCATTACTAGCTTGTTTACATTGTTCAAGCTTTGTCCAGCCTTGAACTAATGCCATAGACCAACTCCTGGCCTATTTTCACTCTTACATCATCCTTGAGTTTTGGGTAACTCAATTCAACAGATATGCATCGATGCCAACATCGCATGTTGCATCTGTCAACTTTAGCCATGTCTTGCCAATACCTCAATGAAGCTTCATTGTGTCGGCCGATAAGCTTCATTACTTAGCCAAATATCTTTACAGTGTAGTGCTACCTTTACGCATCACTGGCCCTTCCGGGTTTTGCTATCCTTATCACTTGACAGTCTACGCAGTATCGCGCCATTCTGACTGCACTGACTTGGCCTGCAACTCTGTAAACCGCAATCATTATGCGTCACTTTCCTGACCAGTAACAAACCTCCCCCACCTAATTCGTTCAACGCCTTCGCTAAGGGAAACAAAGTATACTCATTATACTTGTTCTATGGTCTTGTACACTTCTGAGCCCTTCTCAGAAATCAGCAAACTTTGCTTGGCCTTTTTAACCTTGCCAAAACTTCTCTGCCCAGTACTCTACGCCATCACTTAGCTTCACTGCTTTTCCATTGATCTTATATACTTGAGCCACTTCTCGGCGTCATGCATTACGCTTACACGGCTACTCAAATCATGCATCAATACCTAAATGCAACTTGGAAATTCTTCTTGCCAACTCCCTGAATTATGCTTGAATTTCACTTGAATCATTTGCGCCTAAGTATACGCAAGAAATGATTCTTCCCAACTGATCACAACGATCACTGTCATAGTCTTTTGCCTTCAATTTCTGACTTTAGTTGCACCACGCAACATAACAGGACTTATAAAAGACTTGGCCTCATTCTTCAATCATATGCACTTACGCCAAATAATTCCATGCCTTAGGGTATGCACTCTATGATTTCATACCACTCTTGGTATGTGAAAAAACCTATAGCCTTTGCTGCACCTTGCAAACATCAGCACTTTTGAAAAAACGATGGTACCTAAATATACCTCAATCTAAAACTTTTCCACCTATAAGTCCTTTCTCCGAATTTCTCCGAAAGTGATTGTCTATGGACTGAGTCGAGACAATACAACTAACCTGTTCACACTTCGTGTGATCGTCTATGGATACGAGATCGAGGCAATACAACAATGAAGTATGTTTACTTGATAAGAGGTTCGGACTTAACCAAACACAATAGGATTACTATCAAGTAAATATGAATTAATGTTTGTGTATTTTACTTCTAATTATAATAAAAACAGTTATAATTACGGAAATAAAAAAGTAAAAGACACAACAAGACTTTGTTAACGTGGAAACCGCAAATGCAGAAAAACCCCGGGACCTTGTCCAGAATTGAATACTCTCAGGATTAATCCGCTACACAAAATTAAACCAACTTCATATAGTTGAAACCAAGCAACTAAACCTATAGTTCACCTAGTTCCGTTTGTATTCCCACGCCTCCAACTTATGAATAAGTCACGTACTTGGAACAATTCCTTTGGTTCGTATTCCAAACAGTAAAGAAACAACAAATCTGTTTGGTATCAATTCTTTTCAACCAAGTGATGTGAGTTCGACAAAAGGCTCTTCCGATTATCTCAATAAACTCCTTTGTCAGGTCCTTAGATCTATTCATTAATGATTACCAAAGTAATCGCCTAGATTTTGCAATCAATACCTTGAATCACAAAGAATCGTATTGATGCTGATCTACTCAACTAATCAATCCAATCTACCACAAGGATAAACCGATTATAGTTGGATCCTCTTTAACCGAAACAAGTATTGTACACACTAAAGATTATGAACCTAAATCAGAAATCTTCAAAGTATTCTTTGTCTTCAAATATTCTTAGATCTTCAATAAACACCTACAGACAATCAACTTGAATCTCTTGTGATCAATCATGCACAGAACAGAGTCTGTTAACAATGGATTATCACAAGACGTCCTTAGATCTACAAACAGTCTAAAGGTCCCCGTCGAAACTTCGATCTAGTATTAGTGAATCTGATATCAGAAGAGGAGATTCTCAAGCATAAACAAACTTCGATCTACAAACAGTCTAAAGTTCAACAACCGTTAGTCAATCAAATCAATCAAAAACTAATAATAAACCGCAATTATCTAGTTTCCCACCAACGGTACTAATAGAGCTTCTCAATCCCAAAGAAGTCTTTAAACTGAACGGCCGTAATATATTTCGCCTAATTAGGTTACCTTCCTCTCCGAATAGGCGGTTCCACCAGTAAGAACACAACTAGGTAGTTTTGATGGCTCTGAGGATTAGTTTGCTAGAAATGCAAACTTTGGTATTTATAGACCAATGAAGTTTGGAACCAAGGAATTTCCAAAACTGAAAATATTCTCAAGATATGCAATATATTCCAGATTCGGTTTCCATAATTCCTGGAAATGCTTTGTCCAAACATTGACCGAAAATCTCTTAAAAACTCTCCAATTAGTAAATGCACATTACCAATTTTCATTTAAAATAAAATAAAATTAAAAACCTTAATTAAAATATTTTTAACTTATATTTCGATCCGGGATTTTCGTTTAGCTATTAAGGAATATCTTTGAACAATAAAAGATAGGCGTTACTGCACATGTTCAAAGAATGTCGACATCATTACTTTGTTAGTCCTATTTCATACTTACAATATTCAAATCGATTTGCCACACTTCCAAACAAGTTTGGATTTGGTTCATCTGATTTTCAATAACTACGTGATTGATTAAGAACACTCAATCACAAATCATGGGTTTAACGGTTCTACCAAAACAAGTTTCGGTTCTACCTCCATGTGAGTATTGTGCATAGTCACACTAGCTTTCCAAAAATTTGGTTGACTAGGTACTAGGATTGGTTCCCAACATACTTATGGTCACTACTTGTATTTGCTGCACATGTCCATAGGATCGGTTCCCCTTTAACTAAAAACGTGTTGCACATGTTCATAGGATCTGTTCCCCCATCTGCTAAAAATGTGTTGCACCTCTTACAAGGGTCGATTCCCCTTTGTGATCGGTTGCACCTCTTCATAGGATCGGTTCCCCTTTGCCTAGAGTTGGTCATACCAGTAACACTAAATCGATCATACCATCTCATGTGATTACTTAAGATCGGTTTCACTAATAAAAGTCATACCAATACAAAAGTCTGGCCTTGTGAATAGTTTTACCAAGAACATAAACAAGTCATGAGCGGTTATACTAATCACACATATTGGTAGTTCAAAAGATATGCAATGAATCACAATACCAATAATCCTAGCGATTTCCCTTTCGATTCATAAAACAAGTTCATGAATTTACTTCCTTTAAACTAATGTATAGCATTGTTTCCTAGGATGAAATCTTCACCTCATACCCATACATAATCACAATAGCATTCAAACGATCATGTCGATGTCTTATATACAAAGTTTAACGGTTTAAGCAATAAACTTCGTATTGTATTCCTTAATACTATGTCTAACTAGAGTATAATCATTCATTCTTCACAGTTATGTTTTCAGTATGCACGACTTGAAAGATACGTTAGGGAATGAAACAGTTCACGTCAAATATCACTAACCTCAAGTGGAAGGATGATGTTGTCGTTTGTAGCTCCTTACTTCTTCACTTCTTCAAGACTTTGCAATACTTGTAATGTATCATATCCTAATACTTTCAATCTAACCTATACAAAGTTGACTCTAGTACATAATCAAGCGACTCTTTAAGTGAGTTTTTATTCACTAAAGTATGACAACCAAACTTGACATACCAATGCTTGGTGGGTTCAACCGAGCTATGCTCTAACAATCTCCCCCTTTGTCAATTTTAGTGACAAAACTCTTACATCATATGGATAAAAAAATTACAAGAATTCATTACACATTCGCTTGATTCCCGAATTCAACATCACAATAACCTGCATTAGATTCAATCCTTAAATACCGTTGTTGACATTATAATAACATAGTTAATACTCCCTCTAAAGGTAATATAAGTAGACTTTCAATCCACACATCTTTGTTATTCCTTTGTAGTCCATATAACTACAAGTATCATATGATATGCTACTCCCCCTTAGTCTATGATTTACTCTTTTTAGATAAACGTTTAAGCACCAATGTCCTTTCCCTTAGTGATACCAATCAATATAAATCAATACCAGTATCACTTGTTTACTCCATATATTCCTCCCCCTTTTTGTCACAAAATGACAAAGAAACGAAAAAATAAAGAACAAACCGAAAGGATCTTACAAATCTAAAAATAGACTTGCAAACCTATAAGAGTTAAGAACGAGGGTTCCACACACCATTTTTGATAACCAATATCAAAACCGAAACTAAAAAGTAATTTTGTTTTAATATGTTACCAAGGAACAATTTCCCGAAGCAATTTTCCCTAATAGTTTGGAAAACCAAAAATCAACTAAGCATCTTAGTTCCTTTGCTAAACCGATTGTACAAATACAATCGCTTTTTCGATAAGACCAAAATAAAGATAACTCTATTTTTCTCATCAGGTTCTAATTATCCATATAACTTAGACATTTAAATTTTAAACAAGACAAGTACTGGGTTAGTTAACTAGCATTCCTTGTTAATGCATTCGATTAGACTTGAATAATCGAAACCTCCATTTTGATAAGTCTAACTAAGATCAGAATAACTTAGTTTCTCTTATCGGAAATCGAATTGGACTAAAAAATTCATCCCGTAAACCTTTTCTTTCGTTAAGCCATAAATAATTCATACAAACCAAATAAATAATCTTGCATAATTATTCACCTCAACCGGAATCAATTGAAACAACATAGACATTAAAGCACCGCAATTTCACCGAAATTTTGTAAGCCTAAACAATTGAAACCACACAATAAAGCAAGATAACAGTAGTTTTTCTTAACCGGAAACAACTGAATCACACACACACATCCATACACAAATAATGGAATAAAAAATGAATTATACCGAAATTTTGTTAAGCAAAAGAAATAAATATACGTAATAAACTCAGGCTTTTCTTAAATAGGAAAACGATTAACTAACAAAGTCGTTACCTCAAATTTCACATCCACTTCTCCAATATGTTTGCATCTTCTTCCAGGGAGAATTGATATCTAAATATCATTATGTTGTCATCCTTATGCAAAACAAAAGAATAACAACAACCAACCTTTACTAGAGAAAGGTTGAAAACTGGTTTTAACTATTGCAAGCAAAAGTTGAAAACCGTGAAACACATTTGCTTTTATGCTAAACCAAACGATTCAACATATTGTGACTTTTTCACATATTGTTTCAATCACAACCCCTCATGATCCTTTGATAAAGCCTACCAACATGGGATAGAACTTAATCCTGGTAAACCAAAAAGTCACCCAAACTATAAGGGTTCACAATATATGAGATCGAATATCAAGGTTAGAAAACCGAAATCAAACATCCCATACACATACACATCAATAAGATAAAAGCATTCAAGCACATGCTATGTAATCATAAACTATCACAAGAAAAATTATAAATCAAATAATTTTATTCATAAATAGGATAGTTTTATTCATAATAGACCTAATACAATCATTGAAATAAATCAAACATTGATGTCTATTTTTATGGATTAAGTATTACAACATATAACTTAATCTCTAGTGGTGCTATTGTTGTTCACTGAGGTTTCTTCAGTGTTCAAATTTTTAAAGAATGTCTCAAGAGACTTGTCTGCAACCACTACATGTTTCACAAGTTTTTCAATTTGAACTTTCATATCAGCCTTTGTTTCCTCAATCTTATCTTTGAGCCAATTTTGATTTCGAACCGTTATTATGAGATTAGTTCTTTAGTCAATCATACTGTCAGAAGGAATCCACTTAGTTTTGGTTGGATCTTGTAGATTGCAGGCCAACGGACATGACTCATCTTGTGATCCAACAAAACAATCAGAATCATAGTCATACATGACTTTTGATATGTTTTTCTTCTTCCTCTCTGTATTGATTCCTTGACAATCTTTAACCTTTTGAGCTTCCTCCTTATTAGCCTTTGTGACACTGCGAGTTGTTGGAGGCATGATCGGTTATATATATATATATATAAAGATTGATCAGGGTTTCAGAATACATGCAAGAGATGGTTTCTTTTTTTAAAAGGGACAACTTTCAGACCAAAAGATTTCAGGAAAATTCGAAATATTACAAGAATATATTCTGTTTTCTTTGTCTGAATTTCTCAAGCTGGAAGGTTTAGTAAAATTCTAAAATTCTAAATAAAACCTATCTTTGGAATATCATGATGAACGTGAACATTTTAGACAGTCACGGTTTCGCAGTAATCCATAAAATGGCACAGATTTTCCTGATAAGCAACTACACAAAACAATTGTGCTCCTGTTTTGTTGTGCCTTTCTCATCAATGAATAAGAGCACGAAAAAGGATGAGAGTGCACAATTTTGATACAACTAAGTTGCATTAGAGTAAGATTTTTCTAGCTTACAGTGAATATCAGAAACATAGTTCATGTTTCTCTTAGGGAATTTCTGCCCAAAATATTTTCTCCCAAGATGATGATCTTTTCTAACTCTAGAGACGTGATCATGTGGAGAAACTTTACTAATGTGAGAATTCTCAGAGATAGATAAATCCCTCTTAATTCTTTCAATGAGATTTTCATATGATTTTCTCATTCTAAGGACTTCCTTATGATTCACATCAGTGTGATTATCTGAAACAACTATCGGAAATTCCTGATTGTTTCTTTTGGCAGAGATTCTCTCTTTCTCTTCCTTCTGGAGTCGTTCGTCATCAAAACGAGAATTGTTTCGATATGGGTGAGGAGAAACCTTTTTCCAGAAGCGATTATCAACTCTTTCCTCTGATTCTTTTAAGTTGATCTTACTGGGTAGTGGTATAATCCGACTTTCTACTGAGGAATGGTCTTTCAGTTTTTTAAGACAAGAAACTTCTTTCAATATTTTTACCACCATATGTTGAAGAAGTATAAGTTTCCTTTCAAGTGACTGAAAATTGTATTCCTTAAGATCACCATCACATAATCGGTTCAAACTTTCCTTTGTACAAGATTTCGTTTGATCATCAATAGATCTAGAAGCTGGGTTCTCATCCTCTTATGACTTGATGTAGTTAGGCAAACTACCATCATCTTGATTTGTTTCAGATGTGACTAAACCGGTTTTATCACAATATGTAAAAGTCGAGCAAGGACTTTTAGTTTCCTCATTATCAGAAGAAATCACAACAACATCATTAGTCAGAGTCATAAGACGTATCTCTTTATCTAAAGTAAAAGATATACCAAGAGCTTTTAGTTTGAGAGTGAGATCCATATTCTCTTTGGCTAGAAAATTCAGTTGAATGTCTTTATCTCTGATCTCCTGTTTAAGAAGATTTGACTCTGTCTTTAATATTAACATTTTAGAAGACAAAGATTTTATAGGCTTTAAGAGTTTTACCAACTATTTATCAGCATCTTCTCTTTCATCAGAGATAGACTTAGATGTTTTCGTAACTCCTGGATCATGAGTTAACGAAGTAGTAACATCTTCAACTTTTGAGTATTCATACTCTTGCATAATGTTAACTGAACCAGACATGAATTCAATTTCTTATAGGTTGGATCGCACCAAACACGGATTGTTAGATCTTTTCGTGTTTGCCTGCTCTGATACCAATTGAAAAGACGAGGTACCCAAATATACCTCAATCTAAAACTTTTCCACCTATAAGTCCTTTCTCCGAAAGTGATTATCTATGGACTGAGTCGAGACAATACAACTAATCGGTTCACACTTCGTGTGATCGTCTATGGATACGAGATCGAGACAATACAACAACGAAGTATATTTACTTGATAAGAGGTTCGGACTTAACCAAACACAATAGAATTACTATCAAGTAAATATGAATTAATGTTTGTGTATTTTACTTCTAATTATAATAAAAAAAATTATAATTTCGGAAATAGAAAAGTAAAAGACACAACAAGATTTTGTTAACGAGGAAACCGCAAATGCAGAAAAACCGCGGGACCTTGTCTAGAATTGAATACTCTCAGGATTAAGCCACTACACAAAATTAAACCAACTTCGTATAGTTGAGACCAAGCAACTAAACCTATAGTTCACCAAGTTCCGTCTGTATTACCACACCTCCAACTTATGAATAAGTCACGTACTTGGAACAATTCCTTTGGTTCGTATTCCAAACAGTAAGGAACAACAAATCTGTTTGGTATTAACTCTTTTCAACCAAGTGATGTGAGTTCAACAAAAGGCTCTTCCATTTATCTCAATAAACTCCTTTGTCAGGTCCTTAGATCTATTCACTAACGACTACCAAAGTAATCGTCTATATTTTGCAATCAATACCTTGAATCACAAAGAATCGTATTGATGCCGATTTACTCAACTAATCAATCCAATCTACCACAAGGATAAACCGATTATAATTGGATCCTCTTTAACTGAAACAAGTATTGTGCAAACTAAAGATTATGAACCCAAATCAGAAATCTTCAAAGTATTTGTTGTCTTCAAATCTTCTTAGATCTTCAATAAACACCTGCACACAATCAACTTGAATATCTTGTGATCAATCGCACACAGAATGGAGTCTGTTAACAATGGATTATCACATGACGTCTTTAGATCTACAAACAGTCTAAATATCCCCATCGAAACTTCAATCTAGTTTGAATGAATCTTATATCAGAAGAGAAGATTCTCAAGCATAAACAAACTAGGTGCAATTAAAGTTCAACAAACGTTGGCCAATCAAATCAATCGAGAACTAATAGTAAAGTGCAATTATCTAGTTTCCCACCAATGGTACTAATAGATCTTCTCAATCCCAAAGAAGTCTTTTAACTCCGTAAGAGATTTCGCATAATTAGGTTACTTTCCTCTCCGAATAGGCTGTTCCACCAGTAAGAACACGACTAAGTAGTTTTGCTGGCTATGAGGATTAGTTTGCTAGAAATGAAAACTTTTGTATTTATAGACCAAGGAAGTTTGGACACCAAGGAATTTCCAAAACCGAAAATATTCTCAAGATATGCAATATATTCTAGATTCGGTTTCCATAATTCCTGGAAAAGCAAATTGACCGAAAATCTCTTAGATAATCTCCAATTAGTAAATGCACATTACCAATTTTCATTTTTCTATAAATAAAATTAACAACCTTAATTAAAATATTCTTAACTTATATTTTGATCCGGGATTTTCCTTTAGCTATTAAGGAATATCTTTGAACAATAAAAGATAGGCGTTACTACACATGTCCAAAGAATGTCGATTTGAAGAATTGAAGTTGATTTGAAGAAACCTCTTCATAGAGGTGGCTTGTTAGAGCACTGCTCGGTCGAACTCGCATGCGTTGCTATCTTAAGCATGTTTGTCAAGTTTAGTTGTCAAAACTATATGTATTGATTTCTAGACTACTTATAGCTAAGTCTCGGTTAGGACAGGTTAGCGTAGTTGAGCTCCAGACTCAATGGAAAATATCTTACGAAGAGGAAGAACTACTCAAGGAACCAGCGGAACTTCATCCGACCAAAAAAGTATGTGGAGACTTGAACTTATCTACCACTCAAAAGTCTACTCTATCTCCCACTCTTGAGACAAATTCGTGTAAGTATGATAGTTTTCATACATACACATTTGATATTTCGAGCCGAGCTTACTCGTTGATCTTTTATCTCGAAATACGTGTTGGTAAAGCTTTCGCTTTAGCCATTGTTCATTTTTATCCCGTGACGCAAGTCATCAAGACGTTTCGATCTTGAAAATAGCTTTGATGACGATAGTCGTGAATAACGATTATTATAACATTATAGACGAATGTTTCAATGATTGAAATGTAGAGTTGAGAATACGTAACCAACTATGAATATAAGCATATATAGTGTGTTCGCACATTAGTGTATAAATCCATGTGCCGGAAACCAAGTGTGTGCACTCGTGCATACGTATTGATGAAATGAGATAGGTTCGGTACGCGTACCCATACGCGTACTGGCGGAAGTATTCATATTGAAAATTTCTGCTGAGTTTACAAACCCAATTCCGATAAAGCTAGAGTACGCGTACTCGTACGCGTACCCAAGCTGGTTATATCTCAAATCGGCAGTTCATGAACTTAAAATAATAAATCAATAAGGAATGCAATCTTTGCAAACCGTGTCTATATTGTTCATGATTGATTCAAGTGAATCAAACCGATTTTGTTTTAATTGTGACTTTTATAAAGATTTAAGCAATTGAACAACTCTTGGACTAGTTCTTTTGAAGTCATTGGGACTAGTCAATGAAGATGAATATGGTTGATATGAAAGTTGCTCATGTGTCTAACCATTGGTGAACCATTTGTGAACCAACCAAATGTACACGTTTAGGTACGGTTACTCAAACCTAAATGAAATACATTTGATTTGTGTGTGACAAGCTAAGTTTCGATCCAACGGTTGAAAGATATTAGCTTGGGAAAAATCAGGTTGATCATCTAACGGTGAATATTGAATGCTTTATTAGTAAGCTAACTTAGATTGCGAACCCTGATTTGAAAACTCTATAAGGCGGACTCTAGTATCTGTGCAAACCTAATCCCCACACCTCCGGTGTGATACTAGTTGGTTTGATAGAGTCGGTTCTCTTTTAATCGTAGGTTTCTTCGTGAGACCCTGTCGATTAACGACTAAAGACTTTATTGGGATTGTGAAGCCATACGATACTACTTCTCTTGTAGTTTGCGATATGATCTTTCCATTTTCTATCGTACGAGTTCAATTGTAAGATTGGCTTGAGATCTATATCCGATAGGGCAATATATAAAAAGAAATCACAAACATCTTCGTCTCATCGTTTGTGATTCCTCAACATCTTGTTTCATTACCATACGATTAAGATTGTTGAGAGGTGATTGATAAATCTAGGCTGTTCTTCGGGAATATAAGACCGGATTACCAATTGGTTCCTGTTCACCTTGATTATATCAAAATACAGAACAAAAATTATTAGGTTTATCCGTGGGAGATAGATTTATCTATCTTGTAGACTTTTTAATGTGGTACAGATTTGTTTATCTAAGTCTTCGACTTCAGGTCGTAGCAACTCTTAGTTGTGGGTGAGATCATCTAAGGGAATCAAGTACGTAGTATCCTGCTGTGATCAAAGACATAAGTAGCGCAACTTTACCTTGGATCAGTGTGATACTGATTGGGGTTCAACTACAGTCCATACCGAAGTTAGTTTGTAGTAGGATAGTGTCTATAGCGTCTTAATACAGTGTGTATTCAATCTGGACTAGGTCCCGTTTTTTTTTTTTGCATTTGCGGTTTCCTCGTTAACAAAATTCTGGTGTCTGTGTTATTTCTAATTCCGCATTATATCGTTTATCTTTATAATTTAAATAATACAGGTTGTGCATTGTAGATCATCTATTAGAATATTCGACCTTTGGTCGTTGATTTAAATTGCTTGATCCTTGGATATTGGTCTTTGGTACCATCCAAGTTATTCCTTGTATTTGATAAAGACTCGCTGATTGTTATTAGCTTGAGTAAATCAAATCAATAAAGAGATATTAACTCCTTGATAATACTTTTACCTAGATTGGGTCTAACTGTCTAGTTGATTCTCTAGAAAGTATATCAGAGTTAGTCCATAAAGATTGCTAAGCGAAATATTGGGTGGTGTTGTTAGACCCCCGCTTTTTCAATTGGTATCAGAGCAGGCAAACACCTAAAACCTTATAAGTTTGTGTTTGTACGATCCTCAAAAGTATATCCCTATGGGAAATCTTTTTGGGAGACTTGCTCATGGAATCTGTAACGCACAACAGAGTTCCTTAAAGGTTGTTCAGAAATTATTATACCTCAGACCTATGGTCTTATATGATAATCGTATACCATCCAGCATATCAGAAAATCTGGATGGAAAGAAATGATCTAAGGAAAAGAATAAAAAGAATTTTCAGAAAAAATATGGTCAACGCTCACAGGTATGGACTCTCACAAGAATTACTCTTAATCTCATTGAGGAATACAACCAGAAAGGATCGATTGATAAGGATCTGTTTAAAGCGTTTGAAAATGTTTTCAAATTCTTAGAAAAGCTAAATTCCATAGAAAAATTGAATTGTTCTAATAAAAGTTTTGTGCCTGTAAAATCATTTCCTAATGATACACAAACTTTTTCCAATACCAGTTCATTTGACGTTGGAAAAAGAACCATTTATTAGAAAAAGTCATTTCTATGTCATTAGAAAAGGAGCCCATATGATTCTAAGTATTATCATTATGATTATACTTCGGACTCGGGCTATAAATATCAACCAAAAAATTTGCATGATAAATGCTCTGCAATTTTCAACACCTGATCTTCAGGTCTGACTCCACCCCATTTGTATATAACTTGAAATGGGGCAAGTAGCAGGTTGTTTTTACTTTTCTTATATTGTGTATTAAGAGCTTTTCAAGAAGGTACCTTCTTTTAGAATGTATGAACTACAAAGTGCCTTCTTACCTTCAATGGACCACTGTTAGAGCATTGCTCTGTCGAACTCGCATGCGCTGCTATCTTAAGCATGTTTGTCAATGTTAGTGATCAAAACTATAAGTCTTGATTTCTAGTCTATTATAGCTAAGTCTCGGACTAGGATAGAAAGTGGAGTTGATCTCAAGGACTTCATGGCGATTCATCATACAAGAAGAAGAACTACTTAAGAAACCGGTGAAACTTCTCGACAAAAAGGTATGTTAAGACCTGAACTTATATGTCACTCAAAAGTCTATCTACTCTATTTCCTACTCTTTGAGACAAGAATTCGTATGCTATATATATAGACTTGGATTATACACATTTGGTATTTCAAGCCGAGTATACCTCGCCTATCTGTATCTCGAAATATCTGTTGGTAAGCTTTTCGCTTCGATCAAGTTTATCTTTACCTAGTGACGAAAGTCATGATATGTTTCAATCACTTTGAAAATTGCTTTGACGAGAAATGGTTTGTAAATAACAACTATATAACGTCTTCTAATAATTTTTCAATGATTAAAATGAGAGTTTAGATTACATAACCAATGGTGGACATAAACATTGTTGTGGAAACACATTCCTATTCCTTGAACCAAAGTTTGCGAACTTTGTTGATCAAGAGAAAACGGAAGAATGGCTTGTTGCCAAGTCCGCGAACTCAGTCCGCGAACTGCCGAACTTCTCATCCCGAGAAATTCTGCTGGAGTTGAAAAACTAGACTAGTCCGCGAACCTAGTCCGCGAACCGGTGGAAAGTCGTTGCCGAGATTTTCTGTTGGAGTTTGTAAACTCTACCGGTTGCTTAAGTTCGCGAACCTAGTCTGCGAACTTGAGAAATGTTATATATCTGAAGATGATTTCTGAACTTAAACTTATAAAGACTAAGGAATGCAGTATGCAAACCGTGGCTATAAAAGTTCATGAACCGATTCAAGTGAATCAAATCATCTTTGCTTCAATTGTGTCTTGTTTAGTACATGAGATTTCCTTGCAATTGAACAACTCTCTAACTAGTTCATTTGAGTCATTTGAACTAGTTATGGTGAACAAGAACATGGTTGATATATAATGCTCATATGGATAACCTTTTGGTTGACTATTATTGAACCAACAAGTGCATACGTTTGGGTACGGTTAACAAACCTAAAAGTGTGCATTGTCAAGTGTGTGTAACAAGCTAAGTTTTCGATCTAACGGTTGAGAAATATTAGCTTGAATCTAAATCAGGTTTTCATCTAACGGTGGATATTGTTTGCTTTGTGACCAAGGCAAAACCCTGATTTGAAAGACTATATAAAGGAGACATCTAGTATTGTGCAAAACTAATCCCCACACCTTACGTGTGATACTAGTTTGCATACTAGAGTCGATTCTCCTTTAACCTCTGGTTTTCTTTTCTCAAACCGGGTTAACGACTTAAAGTCTTCGTTGGGATTATGAAGCTAGACCGATACTACTTTTATCGTAGTTGTGTGATATTATCTTGCATCTTCTATCGTACGAGTATAATCAGATTGATTGGCTTGAGATTGATATCTCCGATAGGCAAGATATAAAAAGTAATCACAAACGTCTTCGTCTCATCGTTTGTGATTCCGCAACATCTTGTTTTGCTACCATACGATTAAGATTGTTGTGAGGTGATTGATTAATCTAGGATGTTCTTCAGGAATATAAAACCGGATTATCAATTGGTTCCTGTTCACCTTGATTATTATCAAAAGATGGAACAAAACCTTTAGGGTTTATCTGTGGGAGACAGATTGTGAAAAAACGGGGGTCTAACAACCACATTCAATATTTTGTTTGGCAATCTGAATAGACAAAATCCAATATACTTTCAAGAGAATCAACTGGACAGTTAGACTCAATCTATAAAAAGTATATCAAAGAGTTTTATATCTCAATCTCTTTATTCAATCCGCAATCAGCAAATAGGGATTTGCGAACCCGATTGAATATAAGAGGATTAACTTGAACGGTACCAAAGACCAATGTTCAAGTGTCAATCAATTCACTCAACAACCCTAAGGCCGGATACAAGAACTGATTGATCTTAACGTACAACCTGTGACATTTCTATAATATAAAAATAAAATATAGTGCGGAAAATAAATAACACAGACACCACAATTTTGTTAACGAGGAAACCGCAAATGCAGAAAAACCCCAGGACCTAGTCCAGAATAATCACACACTGATTATAAGTTGTTACACCAATTTCCTACTACCTATTCGGACTAGATGTAATACCTTCTTCAGCACTTGTAGAACTCCTAGAAGAATACCGATTCTCTTTAGGAACTCTTCACACAAATCTTCTAGCAGAACCCAAGGTTCTCTTTAGAAGATACACCAACACGATTGATATGATTTGATATTTTGTTTGCACAAAACACCGATTTGATTTCCCTTTAGATGTAAATCAAGGTTTTGGAAATCTTGTGTTTATTTTGATAAAAACAATTACTAGGTAAAAGTAATATCAAAACAAACATGTAGATTAAGGATTATTATACTCTTCAATAAAGGAAGAGAAACCTAATTATTCTACCACAAGAACAACTAGAATAAATCTAGAGATATCTTGTTTAAAACTTCTCAAGGATTTTTATGAGATGCCTCAAAAGAAGTTTTTCTTTCTAGTCTCCTATTTCGACTAACAAGTGTTGGTATACGATCGGAAACTGAAATTTATCAAAACCTAGGGTTTATGATCAACAACTCTTGAATGGGTTTATATCAGAAGAGAAAACTTAGAATAGACAAGAGGGTGAAAAACCTAGATTACAAGTTGTGTGATCAATCACGAAGATTAAATCCAACCCGGCTTTGTGATCCCTAATACAAAGACTTTTATCTCACTCTTGTTCACGAAGCACAGAAGACAAGGAAACAAACTGCAAAGCTTACGCCAATTTTCCAAAGGGGATGAAAACCGTGTAAACTCACGAACCCTTTATTTATAGTGAAAAGTTAGCTTGAAAACTAAGCTTAGGATTTAGGCTATTTTCCTTTTTCAAGACTCTCCTAATTATGGGAGTCTTTCCTAAGTTACAATTATTATGCATAAATAATTAAATAAATAATTAATTAGCAAATATTTATTTATGTGAATAAATCACATTTTAACTTAGGCAGGAATTAAAAGTTACCACAAACACTTTAATATGGTAATCAAATATGTTTGGATTAATATCCATCTTGCCTACACAAGGAAACATCACCAATTTGACTAAAAAAGACTTCTAGTCACGTAATTGGGCCCAAGTCCGTGAACTGTTACAAACAGCCCATGGATTGTTTCCTACTAACGAAATGTAACAATTACAACAACACTTATAATTGTTACTTTAATAAATCACTCATAACTTCATCGTCATAACTCGGAATTGAGTGATTCTTGGCTCGTTGGATTCATAAGCTCATTCACTATGACATGAGATTCTTTATAAGGATAAAGGTTATTGTCTCCAAGGTCATGAATCAAATAACCTCAAGTATATATGCATAAATGTATATTTACCGTCGTCGGAATTGTTCCGTAGAGTGAGCATATATCTTGATAGATTATAAAGGTAGAATTGAAAAAGAATCCAAATGAAATCAATCACATACCTTTTTTGATGAAGTACTTGTTGATGTCTTCTTGTAGTCTTCAATCTTCAATCTTCATCCTCTAAGGATAGCTTCGATTCAACTTATTAGACCTAATCTAGTCCGAAAATATCTTTAGTATGCTAAATCAAGAATGCATTTTGGCAACTAAAATTGACAACTAACTTGACATACCAACGCTAGTGGGTTCAACTGAGCAGTGCTCTAATAATCTCCCTATTTGTCAATTTTAGTGACAAAAGCATTTTACATATGGCTTGTACTTGTTAAAATCAAAAACGACAAGCTTGATTTCCTTGGTTCTTCAACTCTTCATGTGTTCATCCTGTACTTGTTGAAGATCCGTCATAGTATTATTACACAACATCAAAGTTTCATTGTATCACAACTTTGAAAATAATACTACGGTAATATGTATCACTCCCCCTTAGTCAATACTCCATCTCAACATGAAAACCACTCCCCCTTACATAATGATCCGTAAACCATATGTATTTGTAGTGTGAACTACACATTAATTCTCCCTCTTTTTGTCAATACAAATTAGCAAAGGCACGAAGACTAGTGGGATCCTCATGAAATTTTCACGGAGACACTTCATGACCAAAAGAAAGAAACATATCAAATTTGTTTAGACGATATCACAGAGTCGAAACTTAGTGACTTCATCAAGGAGTTTATTAAGACACAAGTTAACTCCTACATGTTCCACAATCGCTTCTCCCCTCAAAGATATAACAATTAAGCACAAGTTCAAAAGAACTCTCCCACATTAGATGTCATTCCCGAAAGAACAACAAGAGTGACCTTACTCCAGAGATAAGGATTTATATATTGGATTTTAGAAAACCCACAAGGAGATACGAACTAAGAACCAATCATTGAAAGTCTCTCGGGAGATCAAGTTACTGAACAATAGAACTATCTCATGGTAATAATATACAATATGTAATCTTAAAGATCAAATATTGTGATCATCTTTTCTAAGATACAAACTTGTATGAACAAGAATTGATATGCTTAGAAGGAAGAATACTCTTTTCCATAAGGATTTACACCAAGAATGGTTATCATAAGAGTATGAAAAAGATTATTTGACAATAAAAACCAACATCCATGGCTTTGATAATTGCTTCTAACCTGTTATATTTAATAATTCCAATCACAAATCAAGTTAGGTAATTAATACTCATACATGTGGTATCTAACCATATTCATCTTAACCATAACTAGTTCAAATGACTCAAATGAACTAGTTAGAGAGTTTTTCAATTGCAAGGAAATCTTATGTAACTACACAAGACACAATTGAAGCAAAAACGATTTGATTCACTTGAATCGTTTCATGAACTTTATAGCCACGGTTTGAAAAATGCGTTCCTTAGTTTATATAAGTATAAGTTCACAAACAATCGTCTTTAGATATAACCTAACTCAAGTTCGCAGAATAGGTTCGCGGACTTAAGTTACCGGGCAGAGTTTACAAACTCCAGCAGAAATTCCCGGGTACGAGAACTTCGCCGGTTCGCGGACTGGGTTCGTGGACTGGGTTTGCGGACTAGTCTAGTTTTTCAACTCCAGCAGAATTTCTCGGGATGAGAAGTTCGGCAGTTTGCGGACTGAGTTCGCAGACTTGGCAACAAGCCATTCTTCCGGTTTCTCTTGATCAACAAAGTTCGCAAACTTTGGTTCAAGTAATAGGACTTATACATAAATGTGTTTCCACAATAATGTTTATGTCCACCATTGGTTATGTAATCTAAACTCTCATTCCAATCATTGAAACTTCTTAGAGGACGTTATATAGTAGTTACACCATTTCTCGTCAAAGCAATTTTCAAAGTGATTGAAACATATCATGACTTTCGTCACTAGGTAAAGATGAACTTGGTTGAAGCGAAAGCTTACCAACACATATTTTGAGAAATATGTAAGCGAGTTAGACTCAGCTCGAAACAATAAATTGTTCCACATATCCATAAATTACCCAACAAAATATGTGCTCCCCAATTCTTTTGCAATCCTCACCGCATTTAATAGGGCTTCATGGTGAGGATGCACTTTCAACACAATCAGGTTGTGTTGAGGTGAGCAAAATCTTGCTCATGACAGGTATTCGAAACAAAATCAAACATGGAATCTAGGAATCTAACAACTTCCTTGAAACTTTCAATAACTGTTCCATACCTTTTTAAGATTTTATCCCTTGTCGAACTCTTGTCTGGGAGATCCTTCTTAATAGTACTCGTTACTTTATTGGTCTTCTTTGGTACCCATTTCTGAGCAGCTTTTGGAGCAACGTGTTTCTTTTTCTCCCCAATATAATTATGGAACTTCTTGGGGGGATTACTGAAAAAACTGATATTATGAGACTCAGTTTTTCTCCAGTTTGGAACATCATATCTTGTCATCTTAACAAAATAAGATCTGGTTTTATCTCGTTTAAGAAATCTTCAATTCCTTTGCAAGTGACCTGGTTTTCCAAAATAAAAACAATGTTTAGTAGAATGAAAAAAAGTTATGTTTAGTGTTACCTGAATGTTTATGTGCTTGCTTTGGAGCTTGACAGAATTTCCTCTTTTCATTGTCGGCAGTTGGTAGAGATACTTTACTTTTGTCAACCGTGGAAGGTTTTGGTTGAGAAAAAACTTTAGCTTTGACAAATTTTTTCTCTTTTCAAATACTAGGAGCGTCTATTCCTTCATATCCCAATACTCGTGTATCACAATGAATTCTACATGCTCCCAATATCGAGGTTAATTTATCTGAGCTGCTATTTCTAGACAAACTCTCTTTTAAGCTCGAGTTTTCTTCTTCCAAACTTTTGACCTTCTCAAGTGCAATAACTAGATCATTATTGGATGATTCACATTAAACTTTGAGATCTTCTCGTTCTGAATCAAATAACAAGTTCATCTCAATGTTTTCCAAGTTATCTAGCTTTGCTTGAAGAATAATTTCTCGATCACGACCTTAGGCAATTTCTTCTTTAAGATTTCGTATTTAGTTGAGATAATCTCTTGCACCACTAGAATCAAGTTGGTCTCGAAAGTATTTATTTCGACTACGAAGTCTGTCATATTTAAATTTCTCACTGAAAATGGTGTTTTCAGCTTCTGAGAGTTTTTTATGACTTTCTTTAAGAAGGTTATTAGCAACTGGATCCACATGGAACACTTCTTCGTCAGAATCAGAATCAGTATCACAAAGAATTTCTCCAGAAGCTAATGCAACCTCGCCAGCCAACTCTTGGGGATTATAAAATTCAGGTCCATCATCAAGAGTAGGCAAATCTGCTGCATATGCCGATTGTCTACGGCTCCAGCTAGGACATACTGAAGACAAGTTCCCGAAACCATGACAGTTATAGCATTGTACATCATCCTTAGGAGATGTTACACTTTTAGAAAAAATCTTTTTCCTGTCTCTCAAGAATTTTCCAAATTGTCGTGGAGTAACATCCTTAATATCTGGCGAACCAGATTTATCCTTAGAGGATTCACAATCGTTTGCATCTTTAAGATAAATCACCTCTTTTCTTACATGTTCATTATCGAAGATCTTTAACTTTCCAGCAAGAGTATTTCTGGAGAGTGTGGAAAGATCGTTTCCTTCTTCAATGGCATGTTTCTTAGACTCGTATCTTGATGGTAGAGACCTGAGAATTTTGCACACAATATCTTTCTCCGGAATAGTTCTTCCTAACGCAAATGAAGAGTTAACTATTTGATAAAGTCTTTGGTTAAACTCATCAAAGGTTTCATCATCAGACATGCGAAGGTTTTTCCAGTCAAAAGCTAGATTTTGAAGCCTTGCTTATTTCTCTGCAACATTCCCTTCGAATACGGTTTCTAAGATATCCCAAGCATCTTTAGACTTATTGCACGTAGTCACGTGGTGCTGAAGATCTGGGGTAATGGCATGGATGATAGCATTTAATCCTTCAGAATTTTGCTTTGCAGCAAGAATATCAAGATCATTGTAATCACCAATATTCTTCGTAACAGTTACACCGTATACTGTAACTAATGGAGGATCATATCCATTAACAATACGAACCCATGATTGAAAATCTCGCGCTTGAATGAAAGAACGCATAGCAATTTTCCACCATAAATAGTTTGTGCCATCGAAGACTGGTGGTACGTTTATAGAGATAACACCTCTATCCATAACAATCAGATTGCTTCAAACACAGACTTATGAGGTCTTGATGTGTTTTCCTGCTCTCATACCAATTGAAAAAGCGTGGGTCTAACAACCACACTCAATATTTCGTTTGGAAATGTGAATAGACAAACTCCAATATACTTTCAAGAGAATCAACTGGACAGTTAGACTCAATCTATAAAAAGTATATCAAAGAGTTTTATATCTCTATCTCTTTATTCAATCCTCAATCAGCAAATAGGGATTTACGTCCCCGATTGAATATAAGAGGATTAACTTGAACGGTACCAAAGACCAATGTTCAAGTCTCAATCAATTCACTCAACAAACCTAAGGCCGGATACAAGAACTGATTGATCTTAACGTACAACCTGTGATATTTCTATAATATAAAAATAAAATATAATGCGGAAAAGAAATGACACAGACACCACAATTTTGTTAACGAGGAAACCGCAAATTCAGAAAAACCCCGGGACCTAGTCCAGAATAAACACACACTGATTATAAGTTGTTACATCAATTTCCTACTACCTATTCGGACTAGATGTAATACCTTCTTCAGCACTTGTAGAACTCCTAGCAGAATACCGATTCTCTTTAGGAAATCTTCACACAAATCTTCTAGCAGAACCCAAGGTTCTCTTTAGAAGATACACCAACACGATTGATATGATTTGATATTTTGTTTGCACAAAACACCGATTTGATTTCCCTTTAGATGTAAATCAAGGTTTTGGAAATCTTGTGTTTATTTTGATAAAAACAATTACTAGGTAAAAGTAATATCAAAACAAACATGTAGATTAAGGATTATTATACTCTTCAATAAAGGAAGAGAAACCTAATTATTCTACCACAAGAACAACTAGAATAAATCTAGAGATATCTTGTTTAAAACTTCTCAAGGATTTTTACGAGATGCCTCAAAAGAAGTTTTTCTTTCTAGTCTCCGATTTCGACTAACAAGTGTTGGTATACGATCGGAAACTGAAATTTATCAAAACCTAGGGTTTATGATCAACAACTCTTGAATGGGTTTATATCAGAAGAGAAAACCTTAGAATAGACAAGAGGGTGAAAAACCTAGATTGCAAGTTGTGTGATCAATCACGAAGATTAAGTCCAACCCGGCTTTGTGATCCCTAATACAAAGACTTTTATCTCACTCTTGTTCACGAAGAACAGAAGACATGGAAACAACCTGCAAAGCTTACGCCAATTTTCCAAAGGGGATGAAAACCGTGTAAACTCACGAACCCTTTATTTATAGTGAAAAGTTAGCTTGAAAACTAAGCTTAGGATTTAGGCTATTTTCCTTTTTCAAGACTCTCCTAATTATGGGAGTCTTTCCTAAGTTACGATTATTATGCATAAATAATTAAATAAATAATTAATTAGCAAATATTTATTTATGTGAATAAATCACATTTTAACTTAGGCAGGAATTAAAAGTTATCACAAACACTTTAATATGGTAATCAGATATGTGTGGATTAATAGCCATCTTGCCTAGACAAGGAAACATCACCAATTTGACTAAAAAAGACTTCTAGTCACGTAATTGGGCCCAAGTCCATGAACTGTTACAAACAGCCCATGGATTGTTTCCTACTAACGAACTGTAACAATTACAACAACACTTATAATTGTTACTTTAATAAATCACTCATAACTTCATCGTTATAACTCGGAATTGAGTGATTCTTGGCTCGTTGGATTCATAAGCTTATTCACTATGACATGAGATTCTTTATAAGGATAAAGGTTATTGTCTCCAAGGTAATGAATCAAATAACCTCAAGTATATATGCATAAATGTATATTTACCGTCGTCGGAATTGTTCCATAGAGTGAGCATATATCTTGATAGATTATAAAGGTAGAATTGAACAAGAATCCAAATGAAATAAATCACATACCTTTGTTGATGAAGTACTTGTTGATGTCTTCTTGTAGTCTTCAATCTTCAATCTTCATCCTCTAAGGATAGCTTCGATTCAACTTCTTAGACCTAATCTAGTCCGAAAATATCTTTAGTATGCTAAATCAAGAATGCATTTTGGCAACTAAAATTGACAACTAACCTGACATACCAACGCTAGTGGGTTTCAACCGAGCATTGCTCTAACAGATTGATCCTTTGACAGACTTGTCTGTGTGAGACAAATTTGTTTATTGTTAAAGCCTGCGATTTGGGGTCGTAGCAACTCTTAGTTGTGGGTGAGATCAGCTAAGAGAATCAAGTGCGTAGTATCCTTCTGGGATCAGAGGCGTAGGAGCATAACTGTACCTTGGATCAGTGGGAGATTGATTGGGGTTCAACTACAGTCCAGTCCGAAGTTAGCTTGGAGTAGGCTAGCTAGTGTCTGTAGCGGCTTATTACAGTGTGTGTTCAATCTAGAGTAGGTTCCGGGGTTTTCTGCATTTGCGGTTTCCTCGTTAACAAAATTCTGGTGTCTGTGTTATTTATATTTCCGCATTATATTTGTTTATATAATTGAAATAATACAGGTTGTGCGTTTGAATCAATTAATTGGAAATCCGACCTTTGGTTTTTGATTAATATTGATTGATCCTTGGATATTGGTCTTTGGTACCATCCAAGTTATTCCTTGTATTTGATTAGAACTCGCAGTCTTGCTTGAGTAAATCAAATCGAGAGAGAGATATAAACTCGTTGATGTACTTTTAATTGATTGAGTCTTGTTGATTCTCTTAAAAGTATATTCGAGTTTGTCCATACAGATTGCTAAGCGAAATATTGGGTGGTGTTGTTAGACCCACGCTTTTTCAATTGGTATCAGAGCAGGCAAACACGTTCAAGACCTTACAAGTCTGTGTTTGTAGCGATTTGAATCTATGGACAAGAGTAATATCTCCGATAAACGCGTCACCAGAAATAAAAGTCTGTCTCGTCTATTTCTATTAAAGAGAAAGATTCTCCAATCTCGAATATAGACGAACACTGACATGTGTGATTCTGATTACCCTTCAAAAGAGACCATCTCTATTAATGAACGGGAAAAAGTTGAAGAGAGTGAATTGATTCTAAATCTTGCTAGAATCCAAGCTGATAGATTTAGTCGGTTGAAACACCATGTCAATGTTCTTCTTGGTGTAATAAGAGACTGCAAATTCAAGGAAAATACTGAAAATCATTCTTCACGTATGACTCTTGAGGCTAGCTTGAAAATGGATGCCTTGGAAATTGAACATCGCTCGAGTAAACTCTCTATTCAAGGATGCTCTAAGCAGTCTAATATACCAAGTACTTGTGCTACGACTGAAAACATTCCTAAACCAGAAGTAATATCAGAATCTCTTCCTGTAAGAAATGATGTGATTATGTCTTCCTCTAATCAATGAATCTCTACACCACATGGAAGGAAGAAGTCTCCTAACAATGGTTGTAAAACTGTTTCTCCTGAGCACCTGTTTGATCAGAAAGTATGCCTCTTTTGTAATAAAGGACATGATGAACGAGAGAGAAAATACATGTTGAATGACAAATCTATTGCTCGTCTTCAACACACCTTAGATTTGATTCTTGAAGGTGTAACTGACATTAGCATGTCTAAACCAATTGGTTTTTGTACTCGCCCTGTGTTCTATACCAGGAAGGTCAGTTCAAGATGTTCCTCAAATGTTCAAAGGAGAGTCAGTCTTCCTAAATCATTTCATCGAAGAAGAGTTAATAAATCTTCTTATGATAGAAAGGGAAATGATGTTGTTCTCGATGTGAAAAAAGTACCAGAAGAAAGAAGCAAAGATGGCGAAGACAATCTAAAAATGATAATTGAAGGTTATAAAGATCTCATTAACAGGTTGTCAAATTTCCCTGGTGAAGCTACTTCAGGTAAAAATAAAAACTATGCATCTTATTTTGATGATAGCAATTTTATGATAACTTTTGACATCATAACCGTTTTTCCTCAAGATCTTGGAAAAAGAGAGTCAACCATAATCTACGGTCATTTGATGAGCTCAAGGCTCATACTTGTGCTAATTAATCACAAGGTTGGAATCTCATTCACAAAATCCTGGTTGAGTGAGATATTGTCAGGTGTACTTGATGGCAAAGTGTTTTTTGATTCTATAAACTATTTTCTTATCGTCTTTAGCCGGAGTATCAATCACAAATTTTTTTGTATAAGTATTTTTTTGTGCTTTGTTTGTTTTATTCTTTTGGGTAATGTTGTACTCGAACGGATACCTGTTCTGGCCGGAGTCAACGGTTCTAAGAAACCCTAGAATATCTTCCCCAAGAATAAAACCTCTTGGTTAAAAGTCACGTACGGGTACTCCAGGTTGGTTTTTGGGTTTTTCAAGAATGTCTTCCTCCTCATCTTTCTACTGTAATTTTGCAAAAGGATTCCTTGACAAAGAGATTGTTGTTGAATCCAAGAGGAAGAGAACAACTGTTGATTAAGGTCATCCTAATGCTTCATGTTCCTTTGCCTATGATCATGAAGATGCTGAGAAGGATGATATGATTTCTGCTGAAGTTGTTCATGACTTTCTTAAGTACTTTGGGGAAGCACAACAACTCGTTGATACTCTAAAAGGTCTTTGAAAACTGAGTTGGAAAAGTTTGTCTCTGACCTTGGTTTCATAAAACGTCAAATCAATGATCTTCGCAAAGAGAATCATCTCCCCGATGATACAATGGTAGCTGTTGATCACAAGATCAAAGACCCTATGACTCGTGAGGATCCTGAACCGTCCATATGATCTTAGTTCGTGTTCAGGCATAGCGATGGAGTCTATTTTTCTTTAGCTTGTTGATTTTTTTGTTGCTTAGTATGTCTTCTTTTTGGCTTAGTTGGAAGAATAACTAGTGATTGAATAACAATGATTGTGACTACACATAGCTATCATTTTTCATCTTCTTGTTCTTTTTAGGTTTATTTAGTTTAAATTTTAAAAATATTTGGAGGATGATGTTTTTGCAGTATTAATCTTTATGATTTGATATATTGCAACTTGTTATGGGATATGTACGTTTGCGTCCGTGAACTTGAAGGTCCCATATATTGTCAAAAGTAAAGTCATTTGTGATTGGTATTCACGTACTGGTAAAGGAATGAATAGACTTTTGACAAATACAAAAGTTAAGCCTATATTGTCAATTCTTTGATGGAAGATAGGTTAAAATATTTTCAAGTCATTATCAAGCCTTCTAGGGTTTATATTTTTGTCCTACAAAAGTTAAGCCTACACTTCTATCCTCCCCAAACAATCCGCGTTTGTGAGATTCTAGGGTTTATACTTTTTCTCCATTAAAGCTTCTTGAAGAAATTTATCAAGCCTCAAGACAAATAAGTAATCTCCTACCCACACCTTTGTTCTCTTCCCTAATCATGAGAAATTGTAAGGGTTCAAAAGGTTCTTCAAAAGACCTAGGTTCTTCTTTTTCAATGGATCCTCCCACTGATCAAAACTCTGTTAGAATTAGATTTGTGAATGAATCTTGTAGCATGGTTTATGATAAGATTACAAGTGGATTTATCCTAGAAAAGAAATTGAATGATTTAAGTGGGTATAAGGAGGATTTGTCTTGCTTTGAAAAGTTCAAGCTTGAAAACATATTTGATGGACTTGGTGAAGGTTTTGATACTCTTACTAGAGTCTTTTATGCTAACATGCATGATATTGTTACTGAGGACTTGGAATTCAAAACTATGATCAATCGAGATCGGATTCTAGTTAATAGGGAATTAATCTCGGAAATTACCAAAATTCCTTTGGGTGATTTTCGTCTTCCTCGACCACGTAATGAAAGACCCTTTCAAGAACCTATTTGAAAAAGCGGGGGTCTAATAACACCATCCAATATTTTGCTTAGCAATCTGTATAGACTAACTCGAATATACTTTTAAGAGAATCAACAAGACTCAACCAATTAAAACTATATCAATGAGTTTATATCTTTCTCTTGATTTAATTTACTCAAGCAGGAACTGCGAGTTCTAATCAAATACAAGGAATAACTTGGATGGTACCAAAGACCAATATCCAAGGATCAATCAATGTCAATCAACAACCAAAGGTTGGATTTCCAATTGATTGATTAAAACGCACAACCTGTATTATTTTAATTATATAAACAAATATAATGTGGCAATAGAAGTAACACAGACACCAGAAATTTTGTTAACGAGGAAACCGCAAATACAGAAAAACCCCGGTACCTAGTCCAGATTGAACACACACTATATTAATCCGCTACAGACACTAGCGGCTTAATATATCAGAATGACAAACAGATAAGAGATAGTTAGAGGAAGAACCTTCTCCAATGTTTGTAGCCTTCACTTTCTTCACCCTTGAGGAGGAAATTCCTTTACACAATAAAGATCGTTCAATTCCTCTTATCTGTTTCTCCAATGTGTGAAAGATCGTTCAATTCCTCTAGATCTTCAGAAATATCAGTTAACTCACTAAGTTCTCTTTTTAGATCACGCATGGTATTCTTGGTCAGTGACAACCTTTGTTCATAGTGAGTTATCTCTTCCAAAGAGAAAATAATTTGAGATTTTAAATTATTTCTCTTGTTGATGAAATCTTTCACCATGCCTCTAACCTATTTTATCAGAATGACAAAGAGATAAGAGACAGTTAGAGGAAGAACCTTCTCCAATGTTTGTAGCCTTCACTTTCTTCACCATTGAGGAGGAAATTCCTTTACACAGATACACTTTTGCTTCCTCGACTGCATCTATGCTTGTAGTACCTCTAGTTATAGGAGCCATTGAACTGTATATTTTAGGAAGAAGAAGGTCTACAAAAGAATACAGACAGACTTATGGACGTCTAAACCCTAGAAAAGAGGTCTTCTGTAGTTTAGTGATCCATTATCTATATTTTTAGGAGAATATTTTCATAACAAAAATAAATACAATACTTGAGCCAAAAAGACGCAAAACCTCATTTTCTCAAGTTAAAGATGAGGATGCGAACGTCTCTTGAACTAGACAGAGACGTTATGAGCCAAACGCTCCCCTTGTTTTCCACATAGTGGTTTACCAAGGTTTGTTGTGTAAACAGATTTCCTATATCTTCTGAATCTTGAAGCACTAGTTTTATGAGTTCCCCGTTGATTATCCAGATTCATCTTTTCCATGTTCTTTTGCAGTTTGGCGATTTTCTTATTGCTCTTTTTGAATTTCCAACACGTGCTTTGAACATGATTTGCATTTCCTCAAAGAAAAAAAATCAGAGATCCTTTGTCTTGTCAGAGCACCTTCTGTTTATCACAACCGTCAACCTTTAATACATGATTAATAGAAGCAACAGGGTTGACAATGCCAGCAGTTTTGCCTTTAAATCCTAAACCATTTGTGTTTCCAAAGGACTTCTGACCAAATAGCATTGCTGAAATTTTGTCAGAGCTTCCAGAAAATCTTTGTAGATCATCCTTAAGAGTGTTAATCTCTTTTTCCTTTAGAGCAATGGTTCTGGTGAGTTCATCATTGAGACGATCTATCTCAAGAATTTTCACCTGGATAATGATTCTAGTTTCTTCAATGAAGCTTTTAATTGAAGATGTTCTTGAAGAACCTCTTTATTCAAGAATTCACAAATCTTTGTGTCAGACTCAAATTCTGAATCAGGAATTGAGCATGAAGATGTTTCGGTTGCAAGAGATGAGGGTTCATCACATCCATCAGACGTATTCAACTCGTTGACACTTAAAGATTTTTCCTTCACAGAATCATTAGCGGTAAATGTTGACGAAAGATGCAGGTCACATCTAAGGATTCTTTTCATAAATTCTTTGATTCTTTCTGTCATTAATGGTTTGTTAAACCAATCACCATTAGAGCAGCATTCATCAGTCCAAGACAAGCTAGAAGTTTCACTTGTGTCGGAAACAACATTGAAAGAAAAGGTTTGAACATAATTATGATCAAGAATTTTTACCTTTTCATTTAGAGGACAAGATACAAGATTCCATACTTCTTGTCCTTGGAACTGAGTTAAATATTCATGCATTGCATTTTACCATAAGGGATCTCTCAAAGTTTTATCAGTATTCCTTTTGAAAAGGACAGGGGTTTTAGAACACTCCCTAAGATTGTGATTTATTCCTGGTGAAGCGCTCATAGATATTTTATCGTCCATAGATTCAGATCGCTACAAACACAGAATTTTGAGGTCTTAAACGTGTTTGCCTGCTCTGATACCAATTGAAAAAGCGGGGGGTCTGACAACACCACCCAATATTTCGCTTAGCAATCTGTATGGACTAACTCGAATATACTTTTAAGAAAATCAACAAGACTCAATCAATTAAAAGTATATCAACGAGTTTATATCTCTCTCTCTTGATTTCATTTACTCAAGCAGGAACTACGTGTTCTAATCAAATACAAGGAATAACTTGGATGGTACCAAAGAACAATATCCAAGGATCAATCAATATCAATCAACAACCAAAGGTTGGATTTCCAATTGATTGATTCAAACGCACAACCTGTATTATTTCAATTATAAAACAAATATAATGCGGAAATAGAAATAACACATACACCATAAATTTTGTTAACGAGGAAACCGCAAATGCAAAAAAAACCCTGGACCTAGTACAGATTGAACACACACTGTATTAAGCCACTACAGACACTAGCCTACTCCAAGCTAACTTCAGACTGGACTGTAGTTCAACCCCAATCAATCTCCAACTGATCCAAGGTACAGTTATGCTCCTACGCCTCTGATCCCAGCAGGATACTGCGCACTTGATTCCCTTAGATGATCTCACCCACAACTAAGAGTTGCTACAACCCAATATCGCAGGCTTTGACAGTAAACAAATCTGTCTCACACAGACAAGTCTATCAAAGGATCAATCTGTCTCCCACAGATAAACCCTAAAGGTTTTGTTCCTAATTTTGATAATAATCAAGGTGAACAGGAACCAATTGATAATCCGGTCTTATATTCCCAAAGAACAGCCTAGATTAATCAATCACCTCACAATAATCTTAATCGTATGGTAGCGAAACAAGATGTTGCGGAATCACAAACGATGAGACGAAGACGTTTGTGGTTACTTTTTATATTTTGCATATGGGAGATATAAATATCAAGCCAATCAATCTGATTGTACTCGTACGATAAAAGATGCAAGATCATACCACAAAACTACGATAAAGGTAGTATTGGTCTGGCTTCACAGTCCCAATGAAGTCTAACCCGGTTTGAGAAAAGAAAACCAGAGGTTAAAGGAGAATCGAATATAGTATGCAAACTAGTATCACACGTAAAGTGTGGGGATTAGTTTTGCACAATACTAGATGTCTCCTTTATATAGTCTTTCAAATCAGGGTTTTGCCTTGGTCACAAAGCAAACAATATCCATCGTTAGATGAAAACCTGATTTAGATTCAAGCTAATATTTCTCAACCGTTAGATCGAAAACTTAGCTTGTTACACACACTTGACAATGCACACTTCTAGGTTTGTTAACCGTACCCAAACGTATGCACTTGTTGGTTCAATAATAGTCAACCAAAAGGTTAGCCATATGAGCATTTCATATAAACCATGTTCTTATTCACCATAACTAGTTCAAATGACTCGAATGAACTAGTTAGAGAGTTGTTCAATTGCAAGGAAATCTCATGTACTACACAAGAAACAATTGAAGCAAAGATGATTTGATTCACTTGAATCGGTTCATGACCTTTTATAGCCACGGTTTGCATACTGAGTTCTTTAATCATCTTCAGATATATAACCTTTCTCAAGTTCGGAGACTAGGTTCGCGGAATTTAGCAACCGGTAGAGTTTACAAACTCCATCAGAAAATCTCGGGAAAGACCTTCCGCCGGTTCGCGGACTGGGTTCGCGGACTAGTCTATTTTGTCAACTCCAGCAGAATTTCTCTGGATGAGAAGTTCGGAAGTTCGCGAACTGAGTTCGCGGACTTGGCAACAAGCCATTCTTCCGGTTTCTCTTGATCAACAAAGTTCGCAAACTCTGGTTCAAGGAATAGGACTTGTACATAAATGTGTTTTCACAACAATGTTTATGTCCACCATTGGTTATGTAATCTAAACTCTCATTTCAATCACTGAAACATTCTTAGAGGACGTTATACAGTTGTTACACCGTTTATCGTCAAAGCAATTTTCAAAGTGATTGAAACATATCATGACTTTCGTCACTAGGTAAAGATAAACTTGATCGAAGAGAAAATCTTACCAACACATATTTCGAGATATAGATAGGCGAGGTATACTTGGCTCGAAGTACCAAATGTGTATAATCCAAGTCTATATATATATAGCATACGACTTCTTGTCTCAAAGAGTAATATATAGAGTAGATAGACTTTTGAGTGATAGATAAGTTCAAGTCTTCACATACCTTTTTGTCGAGAAGTTCCACCGGTTCCTTGAGTAGTTCTTCTTCTTGTATGATGAATCACCATGAAGTCCTTGAGCTCAACTACACTTTCTATCCTAGTCCGAGACTTAGCTATAATAGACTAGAAATCAAGACTTATAGTTTTGACCACTAACATTGACAAACATACTTGAGATAGCAATGCATGCGAGTTCGACCGAGCAATGCTCTAACACTATTTCAATAGAGCTTTGCAAAAAGAGTGTTGTGTGGAATCAGGGAAATTTTCCTACTGACCAACTAGATTTTCTATTACAATCTTTTGGAAAATTGAGGATTTCTAACCTTTGTCCTTCCACGATTGAAAATTCTCGTTAGAGCCGTGAGTTTGCTGAATTAGTCTATTACCTTGTAAAGGAAACCAATGGTCTTGATATTTGTGGATTCATTATTCATCAAATGATCGACATGACGGCTACCCATGCTTAATTGAGCGTATTTGTCTCAACTTCTATATTGAGCCTATTGGGAACTTCATTAGAACCCCCAATCTCATTCGGCCGTGTACTTTCAGTCGAATGCGAGAATATGCTAGCAAGAGACAAAGGTGTGACACATCTGGTGATTCGTCTACAGAGCTTCTTCGCCAAATTTACAAGGGTGTTTGTAAGATAAATACCAAAGTAAAGTGTGTCCAAGAACAATTACTTGTGAATGCCACCAAGTATCCGGATATCAAAGATGACGTGGAAAAGGTTCGGTCTACATTCATGGTATCCGAAGATGAAGATGACGAGTAGGTTCTTGCTCTTCTGTCTGATGAATTTAGTTTTTATGTTTCCTAGAAAACTTCTTATTTTTCTTTGTTTTTAGGAAGGATTACTAGATGTTGGAATAGCCATTATTGTGATTACATATAGCTATGTCCAATAATTTCATCTTGCAATATTTTTAGATTTATTTGTTTAAATTCTAAAGTGATTTGGAAGATGATGATTGCAGTATTAATCTTTTATGGTTTTATATATTGCAATATTTTTATGGGATATGTGTGTTGACATCCGTGAACTGTTATTATCCCATATGTTGTCAAAGTTAACTCTTTCACATGTCGATATGCAAATATTGATACAAGATCGATGAACTCTTGACAATAACAAAAGTTAAGCCTATATTTTCAATTATTGATGGAAGATAGGTTAAGATCTTTTTTTTACAAAGATTATGTCTATTATAAATCATTATGAAAATAATGATAAAAGATAGAATGAATCTTTGGATTTTCCGCAGTATTGATCTTTCCATGATCCATATTTTTTATGTATACTGCGATACTCCATAAGTCTTTTTCTTGTGTTGAGTATATGTGGGTTGATCATTCTTTTATGGTTAACTTAGTCGTAGCTCCGTATGTTCTCTTGTGTCGAGCATAATCAATTAAATTGATCACTTATGTGTTTAATTTTTTTGTGTATTCCGATTAAATTAATCATGGGTTTACTTGTGATTAGTTTGATTGAGAATTTTGGATATAAAAAATCATTGTTTTATGGTTTTTGGTGTCCAATAAAATCCTTCTGTTTCTTTAAAAAGTAAGGTCGCTCTTGTTGTTCTTTTGGGAATGACATCAAATGGGGGAGAGTTCATTTGAACTTGTGCTTAATTTTCATATCTTTGTGGGGAGTGCGGCTGTGGATTTTTTGAGGGTTTATCTTGTATCTTCATAAACTCCTTGATGAAAGCATTTAGCTTCGGCTATATGATTACATATAAATAAGTTGGTATGTACTTTTCTTTGGTATTGAAGCATCTCCGTGGAAATTTCATTAGGATCCCGTTTTCGTACCTTTGTCAATTTTATTGACAAAAAGGGGGAGAACTAATATGTAGTTCACACTACAAATACATATGGTTTACGTGTTTTACGGGCCATCATGTAAGGGGGAGTGGTTTTCATGTTGGGATGAAAGTATTGACTAAGGGGGAGTGATACATATCACCATAGTATTGTTGTCTAATTTGTGATATAGGAACTTTGATACTATATAATGATACTATGATACCGTATAACAATGTTCGAGAGCCTTTGTTTTCTCATTGTTATGGCTACGGAAATTCAACAACTATGATGCGGAATTGAACATCTATGGAATCATGGGATTACTTGGAAAAGACGAAGTTTTCGAGTAATGTTGAAGCACCAAGAGAATCAAGCATGTGGACGAGAAGCTACAAAGTTTTATTTATTTTGTAATACATATGTATTGATAGTTTTGCCACTAAAATTTACAAAGGGGGAGATTGTTAGAGCACTGCTCGGTCGAACTCGCATGCGTTGCTATCTCAAGCATGTTTGTCAAGTTTAGTTGTCAAAACTATGTCTTGATTTCTAGACTACTTATATGTAAGTCTCGGTTAGGACAGGTTAGTGTAGTTGAGCTCCAGACTCCATGGCAAATATCTTACGAAGACGAAGAACTAATCAAGGAACCAGTGGAACTTCATCCGACCAAAAAGGTATGTGGAGACTTGAACTTATCTATCACTCAAAAGTCTACTCTATCTCCTACTCTTGAGACAAAGTCGTATAAGTATGATAGTTTTCATACATACATATTTGCTATTTCGAGCCGAGTTTACTCGCCTATCTTTTTCTCGAAATACGTGTTGGCAAAGCTTTCGCTTTGCCATTGTTCATATTTATCCCGTGATGCAAGTCATGAAGACGTTTCAATCTTGAAAATAGCTTTGATGACGATAGTCGTGAATAAAGATTATTATAACATTATAGAAGAATGTTTCAATGATTGAAATGTTGAGTTGAGAATACGTAACCAACTATGGATATAAGAATATATAGTGTGTTCGCACATTAGTGTATAAATCCATGTGTCGGAAACCAAGTGTGTGTACTCCTGCATACGTATTGGCGAAAGGAGACAGGTTGGGTACGCATACTGGCGGAAGTTTTCATACCGAAAATTTCTGCTGAGGTTTGTGAACTTTGCAAACTGGAAAACCTTCACCTTAGGTATATGTACCTGTACGCGTACCCTTGGAAGTTTTCGAACCGAAAATTTCTGCTGGGTTTACAAACCCAATTTCGGTAAAGCTAGAGTACACGTACCCGTACGCGTACCCAAGCTGGTTATATCTCAAATCGGTAGTTCATGAACTTAAAACAATAAATCAATAAGGAATGCAATCTTTGCAAACCGTGGCTATATTGTTCATGATTGATTCAAGTGAATCAAACCGATCTTGTTTCAATTGTGTCTTTTATAAAGATTTAAGCAATTGAGCAACTCTTGGACTAGTTCTTTTGAAGTCACTGGGGCTAGTCAATGAAGAAGATGAATATGGTTGATATGAAAGTTGTTCATGTGGCTAACCATTGGTGAACCATTTGTGAACTAACCAAATGTACACGTTTAGGTACGGTTACTCAAACCTAAATGAAATACATTTCATTTGTGTGTGACAAGATAAGTTTCGATCTAACAGTTGAAAGATATTAGCTTGGTAAAAATCAGGTTGATCATCTAATGGTGAATATTGAATGCTTTGTTAGTAAGCTAACTTAGATTGCAAACCCTGATTTGAAAACTCTATCAGGCGGACTCTAGCATCTGTGCAAACCTAATCCCCACACCTCCTATGTGATACTAGTTGGTTTGCTAGAGTTGGTTCTTCTTTAATCGTAGGTTTCTTCGTGAGACCCTGTCTATTAACGACTAAAGACTTCACTGGGATTGTGAATCCAGACGATACTACTTCTCTTATAGTTTGCGATGTGATCTTGCCATTTTCTATCGTACGAGTTCAATTGTAAGATTGGCTTGAGATCTATCTCCGATAGGGAAAGATATAAAAAGAAATCACAAACATCTTCGTCTCATCGTTTGTGATTCCGCAACATCTTGTTTCGCTACCATACGATTAAGATTGTTGTGAGGTGATTGATAACTCTAGGCTGTTCTTCGGGAATATAAGACCGGATTATCAATTGGTTCCTGTTCACCTTGATTATATCAAAAGACGGAACAAACTTTATTACGTTTATCTGTGGGAGACAAATTTATCTATCTTGTAGACTTTTCTGTGTGATACAAATTTTTTTATCTAATTCTTCGACTTCAGGTCGTAGAAACTCTTAGTTGTTGGTGAGATCAGCTAAGGGAATCAAGTACGTAGTATCCTGCTGGGATCAGAGCCATAAGGAGCGCAATTGTACCTTGGATCAGTGTGATATTGATTGGGGTTCAACTACAGTCCATGCCGAAGTTAGTTTGTAGTAGGCTAGTGTCTGTAGCGGCTTAATACAGCGTGTGTTCAATCTGTACTAGGTCCCGGGGTTTTTCTACATTTGCGGTTTCCTCGTTAACAAAATTCTGGTGTCTGTGTTATTTCTATTTCCGCATTATATCGTTTATCTTTATAATTGAAATAATACAGGTTGTGCGTTTTAGATTATCAATTAGAATATCCGACCTTTGGTTGTTGATTTAAATTGATTGATCCTTGGATATTGGTCTTTGGTACCATCCAAGTTATTCCTTGTATTTGATAAAGACTCGTTGATTGTTATTATCTTGAGTAAATCAAATCAAGAGTGATATATTAACTCATTGATAATACTTTTACCTAGATTGAGTCTAACTGTCTAGTTGATTCTCTAGAAAGTATATCGGAGTTAGTCCATACAAATTGCTATGCGAAATATTGGGTGGTGTTGTTAGACCCCCGCCTTTTCAAGGCTAGTGGAAGACCTTGACTGAGGAGGATGTTTGGATAAGATATCATTGGGAATTACAGCCTAAGAATATCTGTCCAAAGTGTTATGTGATTGATCATGATGATCAAAATTGTGAGTATACTTCCCATCTACTCTATCTAGACACTCTCTCTGCTGCAGAGTATGCAACTCTACTCAAGGAAGATAGTGAATCAAATAAGTAGAAGGAAGACAGTCCAGTAACAAACTATATGGAAGAGGAATTAGCTGAAGAAGGAGATATATAAGATTCAAGGAATGTCAAAAGGATGAGAAACTCTAATCTTAATGCTGAGCTATCCATGAACCCCCACCATATTCATATTCAACCACCTGCAGTGATGCAAGGTCAAAACTCTACTAGTATGGATCATCAACACAATTCTATGATAGATTCGGATGAAACAACTGTAACTGCTTCTGCTCCCATGGATGATTGTATCATGGTCCCTCCCCAGGTATATAAAATACCCCATACTCTTTTTAAGCTTTCTAAAATTTTTAATTTTTCTAGTCATACTATGAAGATACTATACTGGAATGTGCAAGGATTAGCCAAGAAATTCACAAAAGACCAATTATTTGTTTTAATTAAAAAACAATCTCCTGATTTTCTGTTTTTAACTGAAACAAAAATTGATAAAACTAGAATGATTGCTTTGGCTAAATCTTTAAATTACTGTAACTATGATTTTATAGATAGAGTAGGTCTAGCAGGTGGTCTTCTTTTGATGTGGAAAGATGGCATTCAATGCCAAGTTCAGGAAAAAACCAATAATATCATTAATGTTATGGCAAACCTTCATCCTGCTAAGCCAAATGTTTTGGTTTCTTTCATGTATGGTTCTACTTATACTGATGTTAAGAAAATTCAATGGGAAATCCTGACTAGAATTAGTGATAACATAAATCAGCCATGGCTTGTTATAGGGGACTTAAATGTTCATCTTCATACTTTAGAAGAAAGTACCTCCTATTCTCAGGATGATAGATATGTCCAAAATAAAATTAATGAATGTGGTCTTATGGATTTAGGATTCATAGGAAGGGACTTTACTTGGTCTAGTAATAATCTTGGCACTGACCTTAGAACTTCTAGGATAGATATGGCTTTGGGAAATCAACAGTGGTGTAATGAATTTTCCAATGCTAGATTACATCATCTAGTTCAAGCTGGATCAGATCATTGTCCTATAATGTTGCAAACTCAGGAAGTTCCTAGGAATTTTTGGATGCCTTTTAAATTCTTTGTAATGTGGATAAAGCATGCTGTATTTAAAAATCAACTTGAAATTTCCTGGAAGACTAATAATGTAGGTTCTCCTGCTCATCTTTTGAATGAAAAGCATAATTCTACTAGGAATAGATTATCTTATTGGAATAAGATTGAATTTGGTGATATTGATAGTAATCTTAATGCTCTTCAAGAACAGCTTTATAACATACAAAATGAGCCAGTATCTGATTCTGAGCATGATAGACTCAGTGACACAAATAAACAATTAGAACTATGGTTTAATATCAAAACAGAATTCTATAAGCAAAAATCTGGAGACAGATTCATAATTGATATGGATAATAACTCTAGATACTTTCACACTTTAGCTAATAGAAGAATGTTCAAGAAAAATATTGATTATTTATATGATGTTCATGGTAATTGGTTTGACAATAGGTTGGATATTGCTAATATTCTTGTTACTCATTTTAGCTCTGTGAGTTGTGCTACTATTCAGCATATCCCTGAAGATATTTTTGATCTTATTCCTACTGTCGTTATTTATGATTTTGCTGAAGATTTGATCAGAATTCCTACTTCTGAGGATATTCTCAAAGTTGTTAAGGATATGGCTTCTTGGAGTTCTCCAGGCCCAGATGGGTTTCAAGCTGGATTTTATCGAGCTAACTGGAGCATAATTGGTAATGATGTAATTCATGTTGTTCAAAAAAATTTCATTACAGGTATATGCCTAGAGAGTTTAATAAAACTTTTTTGAGTTTAATCCCTAAAATAGACAATGCTAAATACCCTGCTGATTTCAGACCGATAGGTTTGTGTAATACAATCTATAAAATAATTTCTAAGCTTTTAGAAAATAGGATTAAACCTCATCTTAAGAAAATTATCTCTCCATATCAATCTGCTTTTGTCCCAGGTAGAGCCATTCATGATAAGATAATCATAGCTCATGAATGATCCATACTATGAAGCATAAAGAAGGATATTCAGGTACTGGCTCTTAAATTGGATTTATCCAAAGCCTTTGATAGATAAGGATGGCCATTTCTTTTAGGAATGCTCAAGAAAGTTGGTTTCCCTGAGAAATTTTGTAAATACATTGAACAATGTATTTCAACCACAAAAATTTATATTCTTCTTAATGGTTCATCCACTAGTGATTATAGTCCTATTAGAGGATTAAGGAAAGGGGATCCCTTATCCCCCTACCTTTTCATTATTGCTATGGACTATCTTTCTAGACTTCTTGTGAATGCTGCTTCTAATCATGTTCTTTCTGGTGTCAAAGCATCTAGAAATGCACCTGCAATTACTCATCTATTATTTGCAGATGACATTCTCATTTTCACTAAGGCTGATAGGCACAAAGCTATAGGTATGCTAAACAATCTTAATTACTTTGGTAAGTACTCAGGTCAGTTGTTGAATCTAAGTAAGTCTAGTGTTTATTTTAGTAATAACATTAGTCATTCTTCTAGAATTGATCTCACTAGTGCTTTAGACATAATTGAGATGAAAGACACTGATAAATACCTAGTAGTGACTCTTTTGATTGGTAGAGATCAAACTAAAGCTTTTAAACCTATTGTTCAGAGCTTTAATGCTAGGCTTATTCCCTGGAAAGGAAAAAACATGAATTATGCAGCTAGATCAACTATGGTAAAGCATGTCTTAAATGCCCTTCCAACTCACCAAATAGGTGTTTTTAGAGTTCTTAATTCCACTATAAAACAGTTAGACTCTATCCAGAGGCAATTATGGCGGGGGAAAGATGGTAATCACAAAGGAATATATTTTATAGGCTTGGACAAACTTCAGATTCCTAAAAGTCTAGGAGGTCTATGATTTAGAAATTTAGAGCATCTTAATACTGCTTTGCTGACTAAAGTTGCGTGGAATGCTTGTACTGATGATAACTCTCTTTGTTATAGAGTTATCAAAGCTAAATATTCTAGAAATGAGAGTTTTCTTCACTTAGATAAACTTAAGGATGAAACCTCTTGGCTCTGGAGAAGCATATACTCTAGTCTTGAAGTGGTACAACAACATACTAGATGGCTAGTGAAATGTGGCACCAAAGTGAACATTTGGCTAGATAGATGGGTTATTGGTTTAAATAATCCACCTGTTCCAGTTTTGGATTATCCAGTCTTATTAACTTTACTTTAGTGCGTGACTTGTTTTTAGCTGGTACTAGACAATAAAATATTGATATTGTTAATGCTCTCTTCTCCCAAGATTGTGCCAATCTTATTCTCAATATGAGAATCCCCAATATAGGTGAAGACTCCATAATATGGATGCCAGATAGAAAAGGTAAGTTTTCTGTTAAAAGTGCCTATAATACTATTTTTACTAATGATGTTAATTCCATCATAGCAGGTACTACTATCCCTACTGAAGTCTGGAAGAATTTGTGGAAATTCAAAGTTCCACATAGAGTTCAAATCTTTATATGGAAATGTCTTAAGAAAATAGTTCCAACTAGAACTAGAATTGCTAGATACAAACAAGACATAGAAACTCATTGTTGCTTCTGTAAAAACAGTGAGGAAACAATGAACCATATTTTTTTGGATTGCAATTATAGTAGGGCTATATGGTTTGCAATGAATATCAATACTGATCATATTAAGGAACAATATATTGATTTTGAACAATGAATTATAAGTTGTTTTCATTATGTGATTAATAATGGCTCCCCTTTATGTTTCAGCAATGACACTCTGGTTTGCAGGTTTTTGTGTACTATCTGGTACATATGGAAAGATAGGTGTTTAGATGTATTTCAAGACATAAAACCAAATTTGCAGGTCACAGTGGCTAAAATTGGTTACTTGTATAATCAGTGTACTAATTTGAATTCTCAAAATCAAAATACCGCTACTAATGATTTGCAGATAAAGAGATGGAGGCTCTAGAAAAGGAATTTATCAAAATTAACATTGATGGCTCTTATATACCTCTAATTAAAAAGGGTAGTGTGGGACTAATCATAAGGAATTTAGTAGGCACTTGTCTAGGAGCAAGAGGGCTATGCCGTGATGAGGAGGTAAAAGAGGAACTTGGAGCTGAGTATTTTGAATGCAAAGCTTTGAAAGTTGCTGTGGACTGGATGGAGGAGATGGGTATAGCAAAGGTTATATTTGACATGGACTGTGAAGCTGTAGTCAATTCAATATCTGGAAATGAACCGCAGGTTCACTGGTTCAATCAAAATTTAGTTCAAGATGTTAAAAACAAATTTATAAGTAGTAGTTTTTGGTTTTGCAAGTCTATAAATAGACTGGGTAATAATGTAGCCCATGAACTAGCTCATAAAGCTAGACATCAGGCACTAAGTTTTCAATTTTTAGATAATTTTCCAGAAGACATAATTTCTCTGGTGAACAATGATTATTGTAAGACTTAAAATTCATAATTGAATTCTCTTTTACTATCAAAAAAAAAATGTTGGCATCATTACTTTGTAAGTCCTCTTTCATACTTACAATCTTGAAACCGATTTGCCACACTTCCAAACAAGTTTGGAATTGGTTCATCTGACTTTCAAGAACTATGTGATTGATTAAGAACACTCAATCACAAATCATGGGTTTAACGGTTCTACCAAAACAAGTTTCGGTTCTACCTCCATGTGAGTACTGTGCATAGTCACACTAGCTTTCCAAAAATTCGGTTGACTAGGTACTATAGGATCGGTTCCCCACATACTTATGGTAACTACTTGTATTTGCTGCATATGTCCATAGGATCGGTTCCCCTTTCACTAAAAATGTGTTGCACATGTTTATAGGATCGGTTCCCCCATCTAATAAAAACGTGTTGCACCTCTTACAAGGATCGATTCCCCTTTGTGATCGGTTGCACCTCTTCATAGGATCCATTCCCCTTTTCCTAGAGTTGGTCATACCAATAACACTAAATCGATCATACCATCTCAGGTGATTACTTAAGATCGGTTTCACTAATAAAAGTCATACCAATACAAAAGTCAGGCCTTGTGAATAGTTTTACCAAGAACATAAACAAGTCATGAGCGGTTATACTAATCACACATATTGGTAGTTCAAAAGATATGCAATGAATCACAATACCAATAAGCCTAGCGATTTTCCTTTCGATTCATAAAACAAGTTCATGAATTTACTTCCTTTAAACTAATGTAAAACATTGTTTCCTAGGATAAAATCTTCACCTCATACCCATACATAATCACAATAGCATTCAAACGATTATGTAGATGTCTTAATACAAAGTTACTGGTTTAAGCAATAAACTTCGTATTATATTCCTTAATACTATGTCTAACTAGAGTATAATCATTCATGCTTCGCAGTTATGTTTTCAATATGCACGACTTGAAAGATACGTTAGGTAATGAAACAGTTCAAGTCAAATATCATTAACCTCAAGTGGAAGGATGATGTTGTCGTTGTAGCTCCTTACTTCTTCACTTCTTCAAGTCTTCGCAATACTTGTAATGTCGCATATCCTAATACTTTCAAGGTAACATATACGAAGTTGACTCTAGTACATAATCAAGCGACTATTTAAGTGAGTTTTGATTCATTAAAATATGACAACCAAACTTGACATACCAACACTTGATGGGTTTAACCGAGCTATGCTCTAACAACTTTCACTAGATTTGGCCTCCAAATAATATTGCAAACTTCACCTTCTTGGACTTGCATCATTTATATGCCAAAGAAAAAACACCTCGATGTTCTTGCATCGTCACAACGCCTTGATTGAAATGCATGACTCTGGTATAGTAACAACTTAGGATACCCGTAATATTATACCGTTTCACTGGACAGGGTCCCTCTTCACGCGCCTTTGAAACCAGCAACTTAAGCATCACTTGCTCTTTCAAACTTCTACGCTTTAATGTAGCGGAAAAACAACATCATGTTCTTACAAACTATGAGTTACTCTTAACTCATATCCTTGATGGACTTACATCTTCATTTTTTCTGCGTTACTCCATGCTATCGCTGCCATGTGTTGTCGCACTTACACATAACTCTCAACAGCAAACTCGACTATGCCACCAACTCTATTTGCTTCTTTCACTTTCAGTGTCTTCTATTGCATATTTTGGATTAATATGCTATGTAGCATCTTCCGCGCGAACTAGCTTTAATTTGAACGAAAGAGGCAAGAACTTTTGCTTCAAATACCCTCATTCACTACTATCTTACATAGAGATACTTCATTCCAACACCAAGGTCCACTCGACCCAAACTGAAAGTATACTTAAACTTGAGAAAATACTCGCACCAACTGATTGCAACTTGTAAGACCTACCAAGTCTTGCAATACTTACTTCATCTCCGCTTCTAAGCAACAAAGGAAGCGAGATAGCACCTACTATCCCCAATGTAGCAATTCACTTGCCACATGCACTCTTCCAACTATCAACGTTCTTATGCAACTCCCATAGAGAAGCACAATATAATTGACAATTAGTTGAATACTCCTTAAAACTTTTGCCTTCATATTGTCTTAGCTTTCATGAAGATTTCTTCAATAATGGCCACATACCATCTGAAAAGGCGAGGGTACCCAAATATAACTCAAGCTAAAACTTTTCATACCTATAAGTCCTTTCTCTGAAAGTGATTGTCTATGGACTGAGTCGAGACAATACAACTAATAGGTTCACACTTCGTGTGATTGTCTATGGATAATATATCGAGACAATACAACAGCGAAGTATGTTACTTGATAAAAAGGTTCGGACTTAACCAAACACAATAGGATTCACTTATCAAGTAAGTAGGAATTAACGTTTGTGCGATTTACTTTAATTATAATAAAAAAATTATAATGCGGAAATATAAAGTAAATGACACATCAAGATTTTGTTAACGAGGAAACTACAAATGCAGAAAAACCCCGAGACCTTTTCCAGAATTGAATACTTTCAGGATTAAGCCGCTACACAAAATTACACCTAACTTCGTATAGTTGAGACCAAGAAACTAAACCTATATTTCATCTAGTTCCGTCTGTATTCCCATGCCTCCAACTTATAAATAAGTCACGTACTTGGAACAATTCCTTTTGTTCGTATTCCAAACAGTAAAGGAACAACAAATCTGTTTGGTATCAACTCTCTTCAACCAAGTGATATGAGTCGGACAAAGGCTCTTTTGTTTATCTTAACATAAACTCCTTCGTCAGGTCCTTAGATCTATCTTATGTTCAATTACCGAAGTAATCGTTTAAGATTAAGCCAACAACACTCTTAATCCAAAGAATTGTGTTGAAGCCGATCTACTCAATTAATTAATCCAATCTACCACAAGTATAAACCGATTATTATTTGGATCCTCTTTTACCGAAACAAGTATTGTGCACACCAAATATTATGAACCCACAAATCAGAAATCTTCAATATATTTTTCGTCTTCAAATCTTCTTATATCTTCAATAAAAACCTGGACACAATCACTTGAATCTCTTGTGATCAATCACGCACAGAACGTATTCTGTTAACAATGGATTATCACAAGATCGTCTTTAGCACTAACAACAGTCTAAAGATCCCTGTCGAAACTCTGAACTAGTTTGAGTGAATCTTATATTAGAAGAGAAGATTCTCAAGCATAAACAAACTAGGTGCAATCAGATTTCAACCACCGTTAGTCAATCAAATCAATCGAAAACAAAAGATAAACCGCAATTATCTAGTTTCCCACCAACGGTACACGCTAGAGATTCTCAATCCCAAAGAAGACTCTAAACTGAGGAGCCGTAAGAGATTTCGCCTAATTAGGTTACTCTCCTCTCCGAATAGGCGGTTACACCAGTAACAACAACAAAAGAGGAATTCTGTTGTCACGAAGGATTAGTTTGCTAGAAAGGCAAACTTCAAGTATTTATAGACAAGGAAGTTTGGACACCAAGGAATTTCCAAAACCGAAAATATTCTCAAGATATTCATTAAAGCACAAATTCGGTTTCCATAATTCTTGGAAATGCTCTGTCCAAAAATAATGATCAAATCTCTCGGAAAATCTAATTAGTAAATGCACACTACTAATTCTTGTATTTCCCCACAAAATGAAATTAATAACCTTAATTAAAATATTCTTAACTTACTTGTGTTTTGATCCTGGGAATCTCTTCCCTTAGCTGTTAAGGAATAACTTTGAATAATTAAAAAAATAAACATTCATAGCACGTGCTCAAAGTATGACGACATCCTTACTTTGTAAGTTCTCTTTCACACTTACAACCTTGAAACCGATTTGCCACACTTCCAAACAAGTTTAGAATCGGTTCATCTTACTTTCAAGAACTATGTGATTGATCAAACAAACATTCAATCACAATCATGGGTTTAACTTTTCTACCAAAACAAGTTTCGGTTCTACCTTCCATGTGAGTACTGTGCATAGTCACACTAGCTTTCCAAAATTCAGTTGACTAGGTACTAGGATCGGTTTCCCACATATATATGGTATCTAACTTATATGTGTTGCACATGTCCATAAGATCGGTTCCTCTTTGTCTAAAAACGTGTTGCACATGTTCATAGGATCGGTTCCCCTTTCTGCTATAAACCCTGTTGCACCCCATACAAGGATCGGTTCCCACTTGTGATGTACTGCACCTCTTACTAGGATCGGTTCCCTTTTCCCATATTTTGTCAGATAAAACACAAACCCGATCATACCATCTCAGGTGATTACTTAAGATCGGTTTCACTAATAAAAGTCATACCAATACATAAGTCAGGCCTTTGCGAATAGTTCTACCAAGAAAAAAACAAGTTGTGAACGGTTATACTCAATCACACATATTGGTTGTTCATAAGATATGCAATGAATAACAAAACCAATAACACCTGGCAATTTCCTTTTCGGTTCACAAACGAGTTTATGAACTTACTTCCTTAGAACACATGTAAAACATTGTTCCCTATGATGAAATCCTCACCTTATACCCATACATAATCATAATAACATTCAAATGATTATGGCGATGTCTTATCTACAAAGTTTAATGGCTAAGCGATAAACCTCGTATTGTATTCCTTAATACTATGTCTAGAGTTCAAAATACTTGTAAAGTCCCATTATCCTAATACTTTAAAGATAACCTATACGAAGTTGACTCTAGTACATAATCAAGCGAATCTTAACTTGAGTTTTGATTCACTAAAATATGACAACCAAACTTGACATACCAACACTTGGTTGGTTCAACCGAGCAATGCTCTAACACCATCTTTATGCATCACCACTACTTTGTCCTTCTTTCTCCATGCATCTACAATTCGCCTAACTTGCATCTCCAACCGCATCATGCATCTTGGCCATGCCCAAATCTCATTTGGCGCATGCCACTGTTGCCTTCCTGCTATGCCAATTAGTAACCAAACTTGACACAAACTTGTGCACCTTTGCACAACTGGAACGGACTTAACTTGGTGATTCTGAGCATCACTATAGAGCTCAGTAAAGTCATATCACTCAATGACTTCCGCGGATAAACACTTTGGATAGTTATAAGCAAGGCCACAATCCTTGCAAATGAGGCGCCACTGCCTACATTCCATGAAGCAAGAATGACACATTCTTCTTCAAACTTGGAACTCATTTTTACTGCCCATCATGCGCAACTAGTTACTCTTATCTTTCATCTTATCCAAAATCAGCTTTGTAGCAAAACTGATTTGTAGTCGACAAGAATATCCGCTTGTGGTTATGATCGAATGCAGGTATTTGGAAACCCTTATCCAAGCATATTGATCCCACTCATAAACCAGGTGTAATAACACTCATTGTGTGCATCTAGCATCGGTGAAGAACTCTTTGCAAACACAAGACCGCGGTGTATCGGTTTTCCCCTAACTTGTGCTTTTGTATTCAGCCTTTTCATAAGCTTTATACTAGATAAGAATTAGCCATCCAATTCTTCCTTCATGGCATCACATTGCCACAAACATACTGGTTCGCAACCATACTTTGCATTACCACCAAGGTACATGCACTCGAGAGAGATAACTATAATCTTCCATCAACTGGCTACGATGAAAACACCTTCAATCTATAGCATAGACATGTTCTTCATCTACTATGCCACTGCAAAGTCCATCAACTTCTTTGAGTTCAGAAATTTTCGCAAAATTCCCATTACAACTCGTAATATACTAACGCTACTGATAACACTACGAAGATATGCATTCCAAATGCGTAATCTTTGCATACTTGTGAGAAACATTGACTTTAACACCTGAATTGCACCATAGAAGTCAGCCTACTCCTTAGTTTTGTCATGCCATCACTTGAAAACCCGGTTTTGACGATTCTCGCATGTTCGTCTAACACTTTGGGCTGGAATTTTGACACCTTTGTCATAAACTTTCATAGCATGTTGCTACTTCAAGTTTCAAGTTTATTCCAATTGATCTTTCCACACAAGACCAACTTCTTCTAGTCTACATACTAGTGAAACCCAAATAATTCACCACTGAATTTGACAAACAAATGACACCAACTTGAGTAAAAAGAGAGAAAAATCAGCAATTGTGTCCCCTAACACAGCTCTGATACCTGCCGTCACATGCCCATTTAATCGCCTGAAATTTTCATGGGACATGACCGTCAATGATTATGGTTCAGTGAATCAACTTCACCCACAATCACTCAGCCTTGCATACTTTCATTAAAGTACGCATCTGCCTTCACTCATAAGGCATTGCACAACGGAAGTCTTTTCTTCTTTCTCTCTAACTCTTCATGCCCCATAAGCATAAGAGATTCTGCCATGTACTTGAACAATTCTCACACAAACCAGCAACATAATGAACACAAAGATTAATGCAACAAACCTATTTTATTACACTAAAGGAAGATTACAAACGCTTGTCCATCACATGGACTAAACATGACATCATTCTCTTAATGATGCCTTATTCTCTCAAGTATGAGACTACATGTCTACAAAACTTTCTCCTATGTAAGCCTACTGATTTTCGCACTCCTTAGGACTATTTATACAGCAAACTTACTAGACAAAACCGTGCACAACACTTTCACACGCATGGAACAACCATGTGTCCCATTAGGTAGTTTTCCTAACCGCCAGCTTGCTTTTCAACTGCCTCCTTTTGTGTTGTCAATCCAAATGATGCCACATCTGTTCTTGGTGGTTATTAATACTCCCACATTGTTATAAAATTTCTTTATAATCGTTCTTCTTTGTCTCGCGTCATTGGCATGCTTGTGAAGCTCGTAACCAACTCATAACCGTCACTTGAGCCGTATTGCACAATTGTTGCGCTTTACTTAATTCTGCCTTGCTCCAACGCTCAACCATCTTGGACCTGCATGATTATCACTCTAAGATAATGCATGGACAATCCTAGTGATTCAATCATCGAGGCCAATTCCTTAAGCTTATTCTGGTTGCTCATGTGTCATATGCTTCACTTAGCCAATTTGCTTGACAATAGTAATGCCACTCTTGCATTACTAGCTTGTTTACATTGTTCAAGCTTTGGACAGCCTTGAACTAATGCCATAGACCAACTCCTGGCCTATTCTTCACTCTTGCATCATCCTTGAGTTTGGGCCAACTCAATTCAACGGATATGCATCGATGCCAACATCGCATGTTGTATCTGTCAACTTTGGCCATGTATTGCCAATCCCTCAATAAAGCTTCATTGTGTCGGCCAGTAAGCTTCATTACTTAGCCAAATATCTTTACAGTGTAGCACTAACTTTGCGCTTCACTGGCCCTGCGTGGTTTTCCCATCCTTAGCACTTGATAGTCTATGCAGTGTCGCGCCATTCTGGATGCACATTGACTTGGCCTGCAACTTTGTAACACGCAATCATTATGCGTCACTTGCCTTACCAGTAATACTTAGCGTCATGCTTTTGTTTTGTTCAGCAAACCAATACTGCATTAACAAACATGTAAAGAGTTAGAAATGTGATAGGACTCAACAAAGATAATGAACCAAAGCATTTAAATTGGTACAACTTAACACATGTGTAAAACAATGTACACATGTAAACTTACCAACAGGTATACCATACAACCATTAACTTTAAGTGGTGACTGGATATGTTTCCTAATGCTATCCATTTGATATTTATGTATATAAACTGGACAATTGTTTTTTTTCATTCTATCCAATTATTCAAAGTAGTGAACAAAATTTATCTTGGTAAGCATGCTTTTGTTTCTTGGGTAAAAATAACAGTGATGCACGAGGTCTCAGCATTTCTTTCAATCTCTTTTTCCAGCATTTGTTTTTCCTTCATTATACGCAAGATTTCCTTCTCCATTTCTAGTTCCCCCAACTTAGTTGGTTCATTCAGAGTTATTCGGGTTATCAGTGCACCATATGTCGTCTCAACTCAAGATTTGGTAGCTTCTCCTTCACCAGGTTCCGATGCTACCATTGTGAGAGCACTGCTCGGTCGAAATCGCAAGCCTTGTTATCTCAAGCTCGTTGTCAAGTTTAGTTTCCAAAACTGTAAGTCTTGATTTCTAGTCTACTTATATCTATGTCTTGGACTAGGATAGAAAGTGTAATTGAGCATTAGACTTCACGGAGTTCATCGATTGAAGACGAAGAACTAATAAGGGGATCTTGTGGAACTTCATCAACAAAAGGTATGTGGAGACCTGAACTCATCTATCACTCAGAAGTTTATTCCTATTCTATCTCCTATTGAGAAAAAAGTTGTGTAGCGATATAGACTTTATAGTATACACATTTGATGTTTCGAGCTGAGTTTAACTCGCTTACATATTTCTCGAAATATATGTTGGTAAGCTTTCGCTTTAACCAAGTTCATCTTATATTCTTGACGAAAGTCAAAAGATGATCATTTGAAAATCGCATGGTAACATCTTACATGATTTGTGTGAGACAGTCATTTGATGTAGACTCGGAATGTTTCGTATTGACCTATTGATCACTTGAAAATTGCTTTGAAGATAATAGTTTGTGTGAGACAGCTATTCTCGTCTTCCAAGAATGTTTCAGTGATTAAGATGGAGTTTAGAACAATTAACCATTGACTGAATATAGCACAATACACGTACTTGTATGCTAACTGCTACAAGTTATTCACAGTCCATGAACCATAGTATGCATACCCGTATGCGTACTAGTTGGTCAGTTTAAAGTCCGAGAACTTAGTATGCATACCCGTATGCGCATCGGCGTAAATTTCAAGTCCGGGATTTCAACTGAGTTTGGAGGTATGCGTACATGTTCGCATACTGGCGAACCAAACTATTTCCGGCCACTTAGATATGCGTACCCGTTTACATACTTGAGTGGGTTAAGTTCTAAAATCGGTTTGTTCATGAACTTAAATATTTATATATTAAGGAATGCAATCTTTTGCAAACCATTGCCATAATGTTCATGAATTGATTCAAGTGAATCAAAATAGATTTTACTTCAATTGTGTCTTGTATACTTCTATGAGAATATAAATAATAGAACAACTCCATAACTAGTTTCATTTGAGTCATTTGAACTAGTTGTGATTAAGATAAACAAGGTTGATATGAAAGTGTTCATATGGCTAACTTCGGTTAACTATTGTTGAGCCAACTATGATCACACATTTGGGTACGGTTACTCATACCTAAATGAAGTCACACTTCATTTCTGTATAACAAGCTAAGATTGATCTAACGGTCGAAAGACATTAACTTGACTCTAATCAGGTTTTCATCTAACGGTGAATATTGAATGCTTTGTTACCAAGGTAACATTGATTGCAAACACTGATTTGAAGACTACATAAGGGAGAACTCTAGCAACTGCGAAACCTAAGCCCCACACCTCCTGTGTGATACTAGTTGCGACTAGAGTTGATTCTCCTTTAACCTTAGGTTTTCTCCCAAACCCTGTAGGTTAACGACTTGAAGACTTCATTAGGATCGTGAAGCCAGACCCAACTATTTTTGCTTTGTAGTTACGTTTTTTTATCTTACTTTATTTTATTGTATTGAGTACTATCTTCTCTAAGATTTGCTCGAGATTTAATCTCATATAAGTAAGATAAAAAGTAGTCACAAACATCTTTGTCTCATAGTTTGTGATTCCATAATATCTTGTTTCGCTTCCATACAATTAAGATTATTTGCAAGGTGTAGGATGTTCTTTGGGAATATAAGTCCGGGTGTATCGATTGGTTCATGTTCACCTTGACTTATCAAAAGACAAAACAAAACTCGTAGGTATTTCTGTGGGAGATAGATTTATCTATTCAATAGACTTTTCTGTGTGAGACAAATTTGTTTATCAAGTCTTTGACTTTGGGTCATAGCAACTCTTAGTTGTAGGTGAGATCATCTAAGGGAATCAAGTGCGCAAAATCCGGCGTGGTCCAAGAGGCGTAGGGAACGCGACTGTACCTTAATCAGTGTGAGATTCGTTAGGGCTCAACTACATTCCAGTCCGAAGTTAATTGGTAGTAGGCTAGAGTCTGTAGCGGCTTAATACAGTGTGGTGTTCAAATCTGGACTTGGTCCTAGGGTTTTTCTGCATTTGCAGTTTCCTCGTTAACAAAATTTATGGTGTCTGTGTTATTTCTTTTCTGCATTATATTTTTATATAATTGAAATATCACAGGTTGCGTGTAGTTCAATCAATTAGATAATCCAACCTTTGGTTGTAGATATAAATTGATTGACACTTGGATATTGGTCTTTGGAACCATCCAAGTTATTTCTCATATTAATTTGGATCAAAGATTTCTATCTGTTCAATTGCAGATTGATTTGAGAAATTGAAATATAACTCTTGGATGTATTTTCCTTGATTGAGTCTGATTGTCTAGTTGATTCTCTTTGAAATATATCAGAGTTTTTCCATGCATATTGCTTAAACAAATATTGGGTGTGGTTGTTAGACCCCCGGTTTTTCAACTATATCTAATCCAAAAATTAAAAACAAATCTTCTGGCATACTATTTACTTCCACTATCTTTTTCTTCTTGGAAGTATTGAAAACGAAAACATTCTCCCCTGAATTATCATGGCGGAACTAGTTCACAATCTTTAATATTGAGTCTGGATTCTTGTATCAAACATCTGTCTTTTTATCCCCTTTCTTTTCTGACTTTTTCTCCTCTTTCTTGTCAGCTTTCTTATGAACAAAGGCGTCTACAACAGGAAAAAAAGGGCTCTCCTTTTATTTCTCTAACTAAAAGTCAGTGAACCAGACTTTATCTGGCTCTGAGGATTAGTTTGCTAAAAATGCAAACTTCAATATTTATAGACAAGGAAGTTTGGACACCAAGGAATTTCCAAAACTGAATATTCTCAAAGATATGCAATAAACACAAAATTGGTTTCCATAACTCCTGGAAATGAACTGTCCAAATATTGACCGAAATCCCAATAGAAAAATGTATAATCAGTAAATGCACATTACTAATTATAATTTTCTAAAGATATGCATTTAATTGCTGGAAATTAAATAGCATATAAAAGAAACCTTAAATAGAAGATTCTCAATTTATTTCGATCCTGGGATTTTCCTTTAGCTATTAAGGAATATCTTTGAACAATTAATGATAAGAGTTACTGCACATGTTCAAAGTATGTCGACATCTTTACTTTGCAAGTCCTTTTTCATACTTACAATGTTGGAAACGATTTGCCACACTTCCAAACAAATTTAAAATTGGTTCGTATGAATTCCAAGAACTATGTGATTGATTATCCTATCAAATCACCAACCATGGGTTTCACGGTTCTACCAAAACAAGTTCGGTTCTACCTCCATATGAGTATTGTGCATGGTCACGCTAGTTACCAAAATTCGGTTGACTAGGTACTAGGATCGGTTCCCCACAACTTATGGTAACTACCTGTATTCGGTTGCACATGTTCATAGGATCGGTTCCCACAAAACTACAAACTTGTTGCACATGTTCATAGGATCGGTTCCCCCATCTACTAAAAACGTGTTATACCTCTTACAAGGATCGATTCCTTCTTGTAAATTTGTTGCACCTCTTACTAGGATCGGTTCCCCGATGACTAGATAAAACTTTCTATTTACAAGGCATCGATCATACCATCTTGAGTGATTACTTAAGATCGGATTCACTAATAAAAGTCATACCAATACATAAGTCAGGCATTGTGAATAGTTTTACCAAGTTACATAAACAAGTTTATGAGCGGTTATACTAAACACACTGTTGATGGTGGATTTTAGTTCAGGGCTAAAATTGTAAAACCAAATTTAATGTGCTGACATCCTGCAAAGGGTAAAGCCATTTAATATGCTGACAGTTTTGATAAGCGATAAGCGCAGAAAATCTCTCCGCTTTATTTATTAGAAGCAATTCAATAAATATACAAAATTCACCCAGAATGGTGCATGTAGCAACAATACCAAATATTCTGTGAATTTATAGCATTATTAATTAATGCATGATTTTCCTAGTGTTTCCTGTGCGAACTCTCATTATTGGCGCGACATGACGACTGAGTGTTTACTCTCAGCAGAGTAACACGAATCTCCAAGTGTCAATATTGAGATGTGCACCAAATACCCGTATAGGCCACACCATTCTCTAACGAAGATAATCTCGTGTCGGCGCACTTTAATTAGCCCGATCGAGCATGTTTAAATTCCTAAGGGAAATCTGGACTGTCCGTAGCAGTCTCAGAAACAATCACGGCCACATAAGTTGACCGCATGATTTAACCAGCCTAGAAGAACCCTAGCAGGAGCAGGCGATCACCGTGATGACCACCGGAGGGCCCGCTTATGTCCTATCCGGTCGAGCACCTCGCTGCACTCCCAACGCCCATTGAACGCCAGCCCTAAAATAGATGGGCCGTGTTGTTTTGGGAAAGGCTTGAACGAGCGAAGACTGATTAAGACAGTCTTAAAATCATCACGACCGTCCAACTTCGCCAGCCTGGTTGGATGGCTTAGATCAACACACACATTAGCAGGCCCACTCCTCACCCACCTGATCGGTTTTCTCACGACCTAGCCCTAGAGCAATGAACGATTGCTCGAAGTATGGCTGACGTGATGCTTAAAGGGTCGCGGAAATCCCATTAACATCTTAAATCGATCACAACCATCCAACTTCGCCAGCATGTTTGGATGGCTTAGATCACGCCTAGGACCATCAGGTAGGAACACATAAGTTCACCGTCGGCCCAACATGGGTCCCGCATGGTCGGTCTCCCCAAAGGAGAAGCATAGCCTTCCAAACCGTTTGGCCAAAGTTGCGCACGCGTGACTGATCTAAAACCCTAATTAGGGTTTGTGGAATTACATTATGTCGCAATTTGATCATGACCATCCATCTTCGCCAGCTCGGATGGAGGGTATAGATATAGACTTAGGAGGTCCGGAGAGCATCAACATGATTACTGTGGGCCCACCTGCGCATGTAGCCGGTCGGCCAAGGTGGACAATGGCCAAGCGCCTCGAAACGCGCGCCCAAAAGTGGCATGCCGTGCAGCTTCCAAATCCTTTGCGGCAATGGATTTATGCCGGAAACCCATCTCAACCACTCACCTTTGCCGGTCAAATTGAGGGCCTAGATCGCACCTTCGTGAGACGAGACAGCATGGACATGTACACCGGCAGGCCATCTACAGGCATGCCTGGTTGGTCCCACCAAAAATGGCGTCCATGCTTGAATTCGATCGATCAAAAGGGTGATGCTTGCGCACCTCTAAAAAACCCTAAATTTCCATCAACGGTCGCAAATGAGAGTCGCAAACCGTCTCGTCCGTCCAAATTCACTAGCTTGGTCGGACATCCTAGGTTAAAATCTAGACGACCAGTGAGGCACCGTCCGCCACTCTTCCACAAGAAGTAATCGGCTAGAGCGTGGATCGCCCATGCAGCCTCCAAACGATCACTTGAAGATGGTCGAGCATGCAGCTATTTTAAGACGCTTAATCCGCGACTTACTCCGTTAAGGTTTAAAACAGCCATGCTTCATACATATTGATTATATTCGATGCCTTACATGCATAGAGTATACACGATATTTCATAAATATCGTCTTCTTAAATATATCAGTTATTTAACTTAGCACCGTATGCTACTTCCTGTGGGTCCCACGACCCACTCATTCGAGACATCAAGCATGTCACAAACTGGGGGATACTTACTGGGGTATTGTTCTGGCGGTTTACAGCGTGCAGCGTGCAACGCGCCATTACAAGAACGTGTCAGGAGGCATGGACGGTTAAGATGATGAGGGAAGTGGGCTAAGACGTGATCGTGCAACCACCCACACGACCCCACTATTCCATCACTCAACTTCCTCCACTTCCTACGAGATGAAGGTTTGCGCTCAATGACTTGTATAAATAGGTCCCTCACCTATTTCCAAACAAGACAGACGAACACAGAAAAACCAAGTGTTGTCATCCGTATCTAAAAGACATCCAGAGCTGATTGCTTACATTATTGAAAGCCAGTTCATCATTCTGATACAAGTCATAAACAACCAACACCTTCACAATCTCAACACCTTCTTCGCTTCCCTCCCTAAGATCAACCCCATCTCCTTCACTTTGTGACCGAAGCAAGTCTGGAACGACCATTTCTTGGTTTAGGCCATAATTGTATAGATTGATCTCTCGAATCAGAAAGCACTCCCGTGCAGTGCATTTGTTTAGGGTTTAGATTCATTTCTCATCCACACACACTCAAAATTACCTAAACCAGCAGAAATAGTTTTCACCCATAAACACACACATATTGGTAATTCAAAATATATTCGAAATGAATGACAATACCAATAAGCCTAGCGATTTCCCTTTCGATTCACAAAACGAGTTTATGAACTTACTTCCTTTAAACGAATGTAAAACATTGTTTCCTAGGATGAAATCTTCACCCACACCCATACATAATCACAATAGCATTCATATGATCATGTCGATGTCTTATATACAAAGTTTAATGGTTAAGCAATAAACCTCGTATTGTATTCTTTAATACTATGTCTAACTAGAGTATCATACACAGCTTCGCAATTATGTTTTCAATATGCAAGACTTGAAAGATACGTTAGGAATGAAACATTTCAAGTCAAATATTACTAACCTCAAGAGGAAGGATGATGTTGTCATTGTAACTCCATACTTCTTCACATTCTTCAAATCTTCATGTAATACTTGTAAGTCTCATATCCTAACACTTTCAAGCTAACCTATACGAAGTTGACTCTAATATATAATCAAGCGACTCTTTAGATGAGTTTTGATTCACTAAAAGATGACAACCGAACTTTACATACCAACGCTTGGCGGGTTCAACCGAGCTATGCTCTAACACAACCGAGAGATTAATCTCCCACTGTGGTCGCCAATCTGTGGATGGGGATGGCTTTTAAGGAATTGAGGAGATGACCGTGGGGAGGAGACTCCTCGAACCGAGCAAACTGCTTAACCTCACACAGATGCACTGCAAAGAGAGTGTTTGAATTCGAGAGATCAATCTGTAGGAGTACGGTCTAAACCAAGACAATGGCCGTTCCGGAGTCAATTCGGTCACAATAGAGGATGGGTCGATCTGTAAAAGGGAAGCTGGGAAATGTGTGAGATCAATGGTGATCAAGGATTATAGGTGTGTTGTTTATTCTGCGTGAAGAAGTTCTGATTGATTGGATTTTTCGAATGATTGCTCAGATGATGAGAATTCTTGTGTGATGAGAATTGTTTGTTCAAAGCGAGTGTTCTTGTTCTCTCTCGTTGTCTTGTTCAATCATTAATTCAAAGACTAATTTATATTATCAGAATCGTAAACACCTTGATCCCATGAAGTGTAACATTTGCTGGAGTCAAAGAGTGGGAAGTGGGAAATCGTGTTAAAACCAGTTGCTCATCGTGCAGAGACTTGGTTGATTGTCCACCCACTACTTTGCTAACTCCTCTAACTGCCTAAACGACTTGCTCACATTATCATCGTGGATGGACACACGTGTCATAGACCACCAGACCAAAACACTAGTTAATATCCCCCCATGTGACACGATTGATGTCTCGTGATTGTGGAGTGTGCAAGGCAGTCATGTATTTAGTTAGTCAGTTATTGACTTGATGAGACGATGAGTCTTTGTATTGCTGAGTCGAACATGATTTACGAATGTTCTAGGAATCATGAGTCGAACATGTCTGTTGATACATAGGTATAATTGTCGAATGGATGTTGATAGTTAAGGTGAGAAAATATTGCTCATTCAATGAATTGTTGAATATTGATAGTTGAACCAATATTTCTAGTCTGAGCAGATATTGCTCATCTGAGCAAATGTTGCTCGTTTGATGAATTAATGATAACGAGACCAAATAAAATATTAATTTAAGATACTGGCAATTAGACCGAGTATAATTAATCAAAATGTTGATTATGAGATCAACGTAAAATTATTAGTGTTTTAAACCACCGAAACACATATGATTTTATGCTAAACCAAAACCGATTCAACATATTTTTACTTTTTTCACATATTGTTTCTATCAGAACCCCTCATGATTCTTTGATAAAGCCTACCAACATGGGCTAGAACTTAATCCTACTAAATCAAAAAGTCACCTAAACCATAAGGGTTCACAACATTATGAGATCGAATATCAAGGTAATAAAACCGAAATCAAACATCCCATAAACATCCATAGCAATAATAAAGCATTCAAGCACAGGCTATGTAAATCAGAAACTATCACAAGAAAAATTATAAATCAAATAATTTTGTTCATAATAGTTTTATTCATAATATACCTAATACAATCATTGAAAGAAATCAAAAATTAATGTCTATTTTTCTGCAGATCTTTCAAAGATCATCTTCAATTTCCTCAAATTTTTCAGGATCTTCATCAATAGCATCTCGACTGATATCTCGGATTCTGCACACAATACCTTGATTATGTTCACAGGCTAATGCATTAACCTTTCTATTAATATTTCGAGCAAACTCCCTGTTATCGATTCCAAGTTTAATCAGCTTTCTTTGGTTATGGATAACAGTTCTTAGTAGTGTTGCCTGTCTATGATGAGTTTCAATAGTACTGAGGAGGACTTGACGAAGATTGATAATATTAATCTTAGCATCCAAACTGTTTTGGACAAGGAGATTAGTGACATCTTCCTTTTCATTTTCTATATCTTCACAACCAGATTTCTTGAAGGTATCATCAACATGAACGGTTTCCTTAGAAGTCATTCCACTCAAGGATTTCAGAAGTTTTGCTTGAGATCTGGTTTGAGAATACATCCTTTAGCATAAGTTCTCAGACACGTTAAGTACATATACTTGAAATACCTTCACCACATACCAAACATAGATATCAACCTTAAATAAATAATTCTGACAAGATTTGAAAGGATTTTCGCATCTTATGTGTTATTGGAACATAACATTCTCCAAAAAAGAGGTTATCTTCAAGATCGGCATCAAGAGATTGATGTAGTTTTGTAGTGGTAAGTAAAGTGTTCGTTTCTTGGACTTGTTGAGATTCGATTTTAGACTTAATATAATATGTAAAAGGAAAGATATCACAGTATCGAGAGGTACTGAGATTCAGGATTCCACCAAATTCCATTCATGTGACTCAATTAATAACTCCAATCAATTATAGCTCAAATATTAAAAATATGGACTCTTATTCTTTGCCAAAAATAGATTTTTAAAACATTAGATGTAAATCACAAGCATGGTGTATCAAAAGCTCTTACGTCTAAGCATACACCATCAAACGAAATCACAACTAATTAGTGAAAATCATGAATCAATTAAAATAAGTGCAAAAAGTGATAAAGAATTATTAAAATTACCACATGCGTGAAATAGGGTTTCCTCCATCATCCCAGTGTTGGGGTTTAGCTCCTCATATTAATCATGATCTCAAAATACATGTATAAAGCTCAAAAGTTGATTAAACGGGAGTAAAACAATTGAACAGAAAAATCGCAATAGAAATAACTGTTGCAAAGGCGTTGTTCACTGTTACAAGAAGAACGATATATATGAAGTGTTGTTGAGACTGCAGCTGCGACCCCCACAACTTTGTCGTAAACACTGTTGAAGAACGACTGTCTTCGGACGTCCGTTCTTCGTGTTCTTCCGCAGCAGCAACAGCAGAAACAGAGTTTGATCGAACTATGATTTCTTCTTCTGTGGCCTTCCTTAGGTTCCCAAACTCTCGAATCCCTTCTACGAACTCCCAGCAACTTATATATAGCCAACAGAGCGATTTAATCTCCCCAAAACTTCTCGAAATCTCTTCTTTTCTTTTCTTGGCAGTTACGGCAATAATCTTTTCTCTAAATTGTTCCACGCATTTCTGAGCTTTCCCGATTGTCTCAAACTCTTCCTTAGATAGATATGTATCTTCGGAAATATTTTTAGGTCTTTAGTCTCTCTAGAACTTCTAAAAATAATCTCAATAGGGTCCGTGTAAAAACACTTTCCCTGTTTAGCTCCAACTCGGTTTCTAGCCCAATTCGATCCAAACAAACGACTATACCAGGATTGTTTAGTTGAATCACGTCCAGCCCAATCAATTCTGGCGATTGAATCTCACTAAAACACCTTCGAAATCAAACCCCAACTCTGCCAGTTGCATGCACAAAATTTCCCGCCAATTTCAGTTTTTAAAACGATGAAGATGACCTCCCCTTATCCTGTGCTGGCCTCCCTTTAGCAGATGCCTGGAAATGGGTCACCCATTATCCAAAGTGAGAGTCCGTATAGTAATTTCCTCCCACGAGCGCAAAAATCACTTTTTTAGCCAATTTCGCCGCAAAAGCTTATTTCTCCAAAAATACCTACAGGGACATAAAAATCCATAATAAATATAAAATCTAGCACTAATAATATATACAATTGAGATTATATAAGACACAAAAATGTGCCTATCAAATACCCCCAAACTTATTATTTGCTAGTCCTCGAGCAAATCAAATAGAAAATAAAAATCCTAACTCACTGTCGCAGGCATCGTCGATTGCATTTAGCGTATGCAATAAGCCTTTAAACCCCAGGTGGCCCTAGTGTCCGAGTTATAGTCTCGGGAGGGCTTACCAGAGGTATACCCACAAAACCTTTATACTCCAGATCCTAGCTATCTACACAGAACCTTGGAAGGCACTAAAGAATCTCCTTGGTTGGCATACTTATTGACTACATGAGGAAGTACCCTGATGCGAAATTCCAATTGTTGTACACGAGTTTGCACTCAAGCATACTAAAATTCATATAAAGTGACAGAGCTCTACTCAAATAGTTGCACTATGGACATCAATATCCGGAGTCAAAACTAATCACATGGATAGATCAAGAAGATGGATATTGAAAAACATAGATGGTTTTGATGTTTACTAAGTGAACGGCGTTTCCCATATCTGTCTGAAGGCCTCCACCAAAATGAACCTATCCTAATGGATTGAGGTACTAGTCTGACTAATATCAACACACTGGCATATACAAGGGAACCGGTGGTCGATAACCTAACTCTAGGTCAACACAACTGGCATATACAAGGGTACCAGTGGTCGACTTTATTGAATTTATTCCTTTTGGTCAAATGGTCTGGTCTCAATTTTTTTTTTTGTAACTCTAATTCACCCTAGCATTGGTAACAACTTGAATCGTGAGCCCTACCTAATCACTTAGAGAAACATAGTTTAAAAACAAAACAAAATAAAAATAGAAGTGAAAAGGACTCAACGAGATATGGTGAAACTATCATGTTATTTCTAACACCTGAGCTCTGTGCTTTTATGAATAGACTCTTTAGATGTTGCCATCTAATTAGATTGGTTCCTCAACTCCTACAACCAACATGCTTCCATCCACTTAGATTAGTTAGTGCCACCCTTAGTACACATAAATTTCTAGGCTCTGGAGTTTATTTATACTGCAACTAAAAAGTTTCTCCCATACCCCCAAACTTAAATCTAACATTGTCCTCAATGTTCTAAAGATAAAATTAAAAGCATGAACAAGGAGAAACTGTTACCATTTGAAGCAAAAGAGTTAAGGAAAAATATTACCGTGTTGCATGAGATTGGGTTACCTCCCAAGAAGTGCTAAGTTTAACGTCTTCAGCCAGACTAATAGATGATTAGTCACCTCATGAAATCATAAACTAATAGCCGAAATTTCTGTGGGTCATCAAAACCAAATAGAGCTATCACAAATAAAAGGAATCTGCAACCTGTCAAGAAAATAAACAAATAAATCACACCCTTGTCTAGTTTCCTGTTTAAGACAACTACATCTAGCTGTGGTTCAGGTTCAGGTTCTATAACTGGGTCCAAATAAAATATTTTCATGGGTTGGAATTCCTCAAAGCTAAGATCCGGTTCAGGTATTAGAGTCTGAATAAACTCAAGTAAAAATTTAAAAGCACATAATAATAACCTGAATAATTGAGGATCCTTAGAGTCAATCAGTTTTGACTCACACAATCGACCACGATGAAACTGGTGGTCAATCTTAAGCAAATGTATCGACCCTAATCTCTTAAAGTAATTAGGTTTAGTCTCAAAACTAAATAATTGACACATTTGAAATTTATACGTTCCCACAATTGGTTGAAAAATATTTGGTGGGAAAACAAAGTCGATCTTGGTATCATAGCCTGGTCTAACCTCATCAACCAGAGGATGGGTTTCTAACAACTGAACTTCCTTATGGACATCACTAGGTTCAGGAAAACGTGTATGAAGATAATCTTGCAAAATGGTTGAGGCACATATGTCAAGTCCGAAGTGAGGGACCTTTCTAAGAATTAAGGCACATGGAGAATGATAATCACCCCCAAACTTAGAGTTTTGGGTATCTCTAGATAGACTAGATACAATTTCCTTAATTTCTAGATCGTTGGAATCCTGAAAATAGTCAATTGCTTCTTCTAGGTTATACTCAAGTGACGCATCCTCACTCATATTTAATAGTTGTACGAGTTTATTTTCTTCGTCTAAGACCATTGTTTCTAAAGCGCTAGACTCTAAAACGGTATTCTCAGAATAAACTCGTTCCTCTAAACCATTATCGACTTCGTAATCAAAAGGAAATACTACATCATCTAAAGAAGTGGTATATCTAATCAAATCCTCGTCCTTTTGAATAGGTGAATAATCATTAAAATTATCGGGATCTGAACCAGAAATAACACTATCATCATAAAGTTCATTTGGAGTAACAAATTCCTGATCACTATGCCTACATATTTCAAATTCTTCATCAACACTATCTACATCATAATCATCATAATAACATGAAAATGGTTGAACCTCATCTAAACAAGTAGTGTTACCAATTTTATCCTCGTCATCTTGATTATGCAAATAACTATCCTCATTTTCAAGGGTACTATTGGAATCACTGTATTGGAAATTAAGATTATTTCGAGCAATTCTTTCGTTCATCTCAGCTATAAACTTGAAGGATTCCTCTATAGAAAGTTCTCTTTCGTCATAAACTAAGTTATTCATCTCAGCTAACTTACGCGTCGACTCCTCTAATTTCCTGAGAGACTCTTCTAAAGGAGAAATATAAGAATTTTGCTCGTATGACCGGTGCGTGTGTGGATAGTAATTGGGCTCATCAAGGTATGAGCCATAACCTTGAAAAGGCTGATGTTCCCAACCACTATTCACACTATGGTCAAAGTAGTAACGTCCATTTTGAAACTCAGTCGGATATTCGTTGTATTGGCTATTGTAATACCAATCTGACATTCTATTGCAGGGGTGTGAGTTGTCATACAAAATAAAACCACTGACAGGGGATTCGTGGGTGGATAGAGTCTTACCTCCCGTACCAGACGGGCGATGAACCGTTGAAGTCGACTCAGGCCACCGACTCCGATGTCAGTGTACGGACCCGAGGGGCCGAGACAGTATCGTAACTGTCGTCCTTCCCTGCAAACAGTTTATATTTAATTTTTAACCCTTCCTTAGGGTTTTAAAAATAATGTCCAAGAATGTCCAAAAAGTCCAAAAATAAAAATGTCCAAAAAGGAAAAGAAAAATTACAAAAATAACACCCTATTTACAGTTTCTAAAAATAAAACAAAATAACTATATACAAAATCTTCTTCTTCACTCCTTTCGGATTCCTCTTTTCTTTCCTTCTTTAGCGATGCTTTCCTTTTATAACACTTTTTCTTCCCTTGTAGCTTCGCTCCAAATCTGAAAATAATCAAAAAATACCAAAACGCGTAAAAAAGAACAAAAAATAATAAAAAGAAAAAGAAACCTAAAACAAATCTAAATACAAGTCCGCGTCGGCGGCGCCAAAAATTGATGTAGTTTTGTAGTGGTAAGTAAAGTGTTCGTTTCTCGGACTTGTTGAGATTCGATTTTAGACTTAATATAATATGTACAAGGAAAGCTGTCACAGTATCGAGAGGTACTGAGATTCAGGATTCCACCAAATTCCATTCATGTGACTCAATTAATAGCTCCAATCAATTATAGCTCAGATATTAAAAATATGGACTCTTATTCTTTGCCAAAAATAGATTTTTAAAACATTAGAAGTAAATCACAAGCATGGTGTATCAAAAGCTCTTACGTCTAAGCATACACCATCAAATGAAATCACAACTAATTAGTGAAAATCATGAATCAATTAAAATAAGTGCAAAAAGTCATAAAGAATTATTAAAATTACCATATGCGTGAAATAGGGTTTCCTCCTTCATCCCAGTGTTGGGGTTTAGCTCCTCATATTAATCATGATCTCAAAATACATGTATAAAGCTCAAAAGTTGATTAAAAGGGAGTAAAACAATTGAACTGAAAAATCGCAACAGAAATAACTGTTGCAAAGGCGTTGTTCACTGTTACAAGAATAACGATATATATGAAGTGTTGTTGAGACTGCAGCTGCGACCCCCACAACTTTGTCGTAAACACTGTTGAAGAACGACTTTCTTCGGACGTCCGTTCTTCGTGTTCATCAGCAACAGCAGTAGCAGAAACAGAGTTTGATCGAACTCTGATTTCTTCTTCTGTGGCCCTCCTCAGGTTCCCAAACTCTCGACTCCCTTCTACGAACTCCCAGCAACTTATATATAGCCAACAGAGCGATTTAATCTCCCCGAAACTTCTCGAAATCTCTTCTTTTCTTTTCTTGGCAGTTACGACAATGATATTTTCTCTAAATTGTTCCACGCGTTTCTGACCTTTCCCGATTGTCTCAAACTCTTCCTTAGATAGATATGTATCTTTGGAAAGATTTTTAGGTCTTTAGTCTCTCTAGAACTTCTAAAAATAATCTCAATAGGGTCCGTGTAAAAACACTTTCCCTGTTTAGCTCCAACTCGGTTTCTAGCCCAATTCGATCCAAACAAACGACTATACCAGGCTTGTTTAGTTGAATCACGTCCAGCCCAATCAATTCTGGCGATTGAATCTCACTAAAACACCTTCGAAATCAATCCCCAACTATGCCAGTTGCATGCACAAAATTTCCTGCCAATTTCAGTTTTTAAAATGATGAAGATGACCTCCCTCTATCCTGTGCTGGCCTCCCTTTAGCAGATGCATGGAAATGGGTCACCCCTTAGTAATTAGGTTACCCCTTATCCAAAGTGAGAGTCCGTATAGTAATTTCCTCCCACGAGCGCAAAAACCACTTTTTTAGCCAATTTCGCCGCAAAAGCTTATTTCTCCAAAAATACCTACAGGGACATAAAAAGCCATAATAAATATAAAATCTAGCACTAATAATATATACAATTAAGATTATATAAGACACAAAAATTTGCCTATCATAGATACTTCAAATAATTACACTTATCCCTTTTACACAAGTTGTTGTAAGACAACCTTTCTACACATAAAGATGTTTAAAATATCCTTAAGGTAGATTGTGTAATCTCTCTATGTTGAATAAGAGATATTCGTAGGATACCAATAGCCCAGGTATATGTGCTTCCTTATATCCGAAGATTGGGCACTGTAAGGATGCACATTCCAATGTGGTTAAGCACTGGGATGAGGAAATTCCTCATCAAATACCTCTAGAGGAGATCTTCTCCCTTTTTGAACATCATCATGTTCTTCTTCGTGGGTTTTGAACCCATCCTCTTTGTTATGAAAATTGCGAGATGCAATATCCTCGATAACCTCTTGTGCCCAGGATGGTATGTTCTTTGAACTTAAACCCGTGTAGTCTGGATCTACCAGTCGACAGTTTTCTAATATCTCTTGTTCAAGACATTCTATATGTCCTCTTAAGGTATCGATTCCTTGTTGGAAATATTTTTCTAAACATCTATTTAGATATACCTCTTGACATTCTACAGTAAGAAGTTTCTCAATAAGAACCTTATTCCTAAACTATGAAAGTTCCAGCGATTGAGTAAAAATTTCACACTCTGTAGTCTGTTGATGAACTTCATTGCACAAGGCCATTTTCTGTTCCATATAATCTGCCAGATTATTTTGAAGACTGAGTGTTTCTCGCTTTCCTTCACATATTCTTACATTTAGTTGGACAATAAGTTCTGTGACATCATCTAGACTGTCAATGGTTTTTCCATTTTCTGAATAGTTTTCAACATGTTTGAAAAATCTTTCCAACACCTTTCGAAATTCAGAACTTGGGCAGGCTAGTGAATCGAATCTATTTTCAGACGATTTTTCACTAGGAACTGGAATCGGATCCAAAACATGTTTCTTGAGTTTCAGACCCATTCTTTTCAGATCAGGAACCTGATTCGCAATCAAGTTATTAGTCATAGACTTTTTCTTTGATTTTCGAAAAGATCTTCGAGACCAATTTCCATCGACCTTTTCTGAGATATTATTCTCATTATCTTGACATACGTTAACTGAGTTCTTCATAAATTTAGCTTTGCTTTTCTTATTTTGACTCATATCTTATAGGTTGGATCGCACCAAACACAAATTTTTAGATATTTTCGTGTTTGCCTGCTCTGATACCAATTGAAAAGGCGAGGGTACCCAAATATACCTCAAGCTAAAACTTTTCCTACCTATAAGTTCTTTCTACGAAAATGATTGTCTATGGACTGAGTCGAGACAATGCAACTAATCGGTTCACACTTCGTGTGATCGTCTATGGATACGAGATCAAGACAATACAACAACGAAGTACATTTACTTGATAAAAGGTTCGGAATTAACCAAACACAATAGGATTATTATCAAGTAAATAGGAATTAATGTTTGTGTAATTTACTTTAAATTATAATAACAAACAATTATAATTGCGGAAAATAAATAAATGACTGTTTTTGGGTGAAAACCGTTTCTGCTGATTTTGGTAATTTCGGGTGTGTGAGTGAGAAATGAATCTAAACCCTAAAGAATGTACTGCACGAGAGTACTTTTGATTCGAGAGATCAACCTGTACAATCCTATACTAAACCAAGAAATGGCCGTTCCAGGCTTGCTTCGGTCACAAAGTTAAGGAGAAGGGTTGGTCTTAGGGAGAGAAGCGAAGAAAGTATTGAGACCAGAATAGTTGATTCTGGAAATGTGGGTGTTTTTGTGACTTGTATCAGAAAGTAGAACTGGTAAGCCCGATGGAAATCTACCAGGTGATTTTTAGATATTATGTGTTTCCGACCAAAAACTTCTTCTTTGGTAGAAATAGGTAAGACCTATTTATACAAGTCATAGTGAAACGTACCCTGGTCTCGTAAGAAGTGGAGAAGATTGAGTGGTGGAAGAAAAGAGTAACGTGTAACTGCCAGACGTTATGTTTCCATGATGAAGAAAGTGAATTCGTGTAACCGCCGGTCATTACTCTTCCATGATGAAGGAAATGAATTGTTTACACCGTTAATTTTCACCACCACTAATTATCCTACTTCATGACACTTTCTTGTAACGGGCGCATTGCACGCCGCACGCTGTAAACCACCAGACCAATACCCTGATGAGCATCCCCCAGTTTTTGTGACATATTTTAATGTCTCGAGTGTTTTCGTTGAAAACATGTAGCACTTTGCTACGTGTGGCGAGTTAAAATTGAGAGGCTTGCCGCAGGTAAATAGCATGTAATGCTAGGATCGTTTGGCATTCGTGGAAAAATTAAAGCTTGGCGTGGCCAAGGCGTCGTGGAAGAATTAGGGCTTGGCGTGGCCAAGGCGCCGTGGAGGAATTCTTCGTGGAAGAATTAGGGCTTGGCGTGGCCAAGAAGCCGTGGAAGAATTCTTCGTGGAAGAATTAAGGCTTGGCGTGTCGAAGGGGTCGAGGAGTCGGATCCACATGTGGCATGGAAACGTTGGCCCTGTTTCCACGCCAACCCCGTTGCTCTGGGAACATTATTTGGCTTTGGTAGCAATTTTCTCAAATTAGGGTTTTTCGAATACCCTAATTAGTGCACCTGGCGTGCGGCTGCGGCATGGCGCTACTTTTGCGCAAATGGCGCCATGTCTATGCCAAAGGGACCATGGCAAGGCCATAGTGTGGAAACGACCACATGAGTAGGAATTGCCGTGTGGTGGCTATTTAAGGCAGGTTTCCACGAAGTGGCATGTTTGCGAGGTAGCATGTTGCGAAGTTGCCGCGGTAGGGTGCGTTTGGCCTTTAATGTGTGGTGGCAAGTTAAGAGCAACCTGATTGGCCACAAAAATGGGGCCGACCAAACATAAGGCGCGACCACACTTCTGGTGAGAGTGTGGCGCCTTTAAGGCGACCTGATTGGTCAATGGAAAGTGGGGCCAGAAAGCTAGGGCGTGTCCGTACTTCTAGTGCGCTGCTGCGAATTTAATTAATTTTCATAAGCAAGGTCTGGTGTATTGCGTGAGGCGCGAAACCCTAACTTCTGCAAGTTATTCAGAACGATTGACTGAATTCTATGTGTCGACACAGAGTTCTTTTAAGTTCGTTTCCAGAGAGCATCATGCTTTTCTGATTGAATACCTTATGCAATAAATCTTATTCTTGATACTTGGAGATTCGTGCTACTCTGCTGCGAGTGAACACGAATCGTCATGCCATATCAACATTAAGAGTTCAGACGGAGAAAATAACATAGAAGGCATTCAGAGGAACTTATATTAAGTGAATATATACGAGGCACCGAAATTTACAGAACATTTGGGATTCACCAGTCTGGATAAATTTCATGCAAGTATATTGATCGGATCAATAAATTTTCCAGTGGAGAGGTTAGCACACGTGGATCTGTTTCCTTGCAGAGTGACGTCACATCAGATGCAAGGTTTTATGATTTTGACCCTAAGCTAAAGACCACCATCAACATTAGGTCCCCTGCGTAGCACGTAACAGTGGCGTTGTTGCGGGGTAAGCATGAGATGTTGACGGACAATAGCAAAATCGAAGAGGTCAAGGCGTGAAGAGTTTTCCAGGTAAATTCAACTAACCTTTAGCAGAAGGCACGAGGAATCTGTTATCCTTGTATTGACGACTTGGCGTATTTCCGGAACATTGGTGCCAATTTGGGCCATGGGGTGGTGAAGATGGCGCTTCCGGCTTGGGAATGGCAGACAACGCGGATTTGGACGGTGGAGATTGCGTTGCTTTGAACGGCGAAGATGGTGCTTCAATCTTGGCCGAGCGGATATGAAGCTGCGGAATGGCGAATAACGCGACTAGCTTGGAAAGGGCGATGGTGCATCTAGCTCGGCATGGAGGATGGCGCATCTAGCTTGGAAGGGCCAATGGCATGACTAGCTTGGAAGGGCCAATGACGTGGCTAGCTTGGAAAGGCAAATAGCGAGGCTAGCTTGGAAGGGCCAATGGCGTGACTAGATTGGAAATGCCAATGGCGTGGCTAGCTTGGAAGGCCCAATGACGTGGCTAGCTTGGAATGGCCATTTGGGAGAGAACTGTTGGAGCCGGCTTGGCCGCGGACTGATGGCTGGCTTGGGATGCAGATTGTTGGCGCCGACTTGGCCGCGGACTGATGGCTGGGACGCGGACTGATGGCGCTGGCTTTGGACGCATATTGTTGGCGCCATGGGGTGTTGCTAGCGCGGCCCGGTTTCCCTTTTCGTGGGTAGCTTAAAATAGGAAACCTTTTCTCATTCGAGTTTCGAAAGTGTTGTCCCTATAAAAGGCGCTACCCGTCTTCTCCATCTTGTTCTATTGGTCTCGTGTCAACATCTTGGTGTCGGCGGCAAAGCAGTAGCAACTGAGCAGGCGGGCGCATTTCAGGTATGTATTCCAGCGTTCCTTCTTTTACTTGCTCTTCTGTATTGGTGTAATCTGGATTCCGTCCACGGAATGGTGGCAACTGGATTTAGTCCACGGAATGGAGGAAATTGACTTCAGTCGTGGAAACTGACTTCAGTCGTGGAAGTGTAAAACTGGCTTCAGTCCGTGGAATGGCGAAAATATGGCGCTGGAAGTTTGGCTACCAAACAGTGATGGTGGAAATTGCACTTGGAAGGCTTGTTGGCTGGATCACAGAATGCTGGAGCGTTAGCGCTAACTTAACCATAGAGTGCTGGAGCCATGAAGAGTTGGCTTGACCACGGAGTGCTGGAGGCATGGAGAGTTGGCTTGACCACGGAGTGCTGGAGCCATGGATAGTTGCAGGTTGAGCGACTGGTGTTCCTCGTGCTGGCGCGCTGCTGATTCAGTCATGGAGTGGAGATATTGGCACACTACTCGAGCATGAGTGTGGTGCGCCCAGTCATCTATTCCCATTCGTGGGCAATAAGGAATCCTTATTATGTTCAAACTCTAGAAACTGTGTTCGACCCTCTTCTATTTTTTGTTGCTCGTCCGGATCTGTGCTTTCGTCTGCAGCGTCTGGCTCCTCTTCGTCGTTTGTTAGCGGTGGTAGAGAGAGCATTAACAACAACAAAGGAATTTCCAATAGTTATAATCAGCGGCAAGGTGAGCCAGGAGAAATCAAGGTAGGTGTTATTGCATGTAGTCACCCAACAGTACCATCGATCTTCTCCGGAATGTGTAATAAAGTTCTAACTCCAGAAGAATGAGTATCTAACCTCTCCAGTGGATTTCAAAATTTACCAAACTCCATTGCATTTCTGGGATGGATGGATGAAATATATGCTCGGCAATGATCATGTCAGGGATGATCTTGGAGAGTGTAGCTGCGTTGTTGCTCCTTCCTTGACTTTAAGTTATTTGGTGTCTGGAAGGATTATTCTTGCCTTTCTGATTGCGGTGATGATATGTCGTGGTGGCTTGTATGGTCAAAACCTTCCGGAGACGTTGGGTGAAGTAGACGAGCTGAGAGGCGTTCCGTCGCCGATGTGCTGCTACCAAGTCTTCAAGAAATTCATTCCAAGCGACATCCTTTGAACCATCTTCTGAATCTTGGGCCATTGTATCGAATGTGATACGATGAGCAGTCCCCAGTTATACTTCTGTCTGGTCATAGATCTGATGGCGTGGCCGGATATGTGTGACGATGTTGTCATGAGAAATAACCTGGTTGAGGGAAGTGAAGGCATACCACGCTGGTAGTCCCCATGTGTAATTATCCTGAGCCTATTTTCTCGTGGAAGATGTGCTTTTACTGCATTCGCTGATAAGGTGGTGACTGTGTTTAAACTTCCAAATCTGAAGGAGGCTTCAGTCCCCAATTGTAGCCTACTTTGATTGTATCACCTTGAATCCACGCCACTGGGATTTGATACAAGCTTATTGTACTCTCCTAGATGCGATGCTGGGATGCTTGGAATATCATATGGATGAAATATTCTTTGTTGCGGTTATTGCTATGGTGAAGCTATGGCTGGTATCAACAAACGAGCAGCAACGGTTCTTGGCAGCAGCAATGATCAGAAGAGACTACGTTGTCGTGGGAACAAAATAGGTCGGCTAAAATTGCATGGCGTCCATGGAAGCAAAGGGATTGGATGGATGTGGGTAAACTGTCCACGACTACGAGGTTTGGCGAGATGGATCAAAAGGTGGCCACAACTACGAACCTTGGATGACTGTGATCACGATCCTTGATAGGGACGAGTGTGGTGGCTACGGGCACGAACCTTGAAAGAAAGGAGTGTTGGAGCGGCTTCGGCTCTTGGAGAGGACGTTGAAGGTTGTGGAGAGAACGCTGAAGTGGAACGGCTGCTGGAGCCAACGTTGAAGCGGGGCCGCTGCTAGAGAGCGTTGAAGCGGATCGAATTTTGGGGAGAACGTTGAAGCGTCTCTTGGAGAGAAACATTGAAGCGACTCCCGTAGAAAACTCGAGTGAGGGCGCTATTAAGCCTTGACTTCGAAAAACGACTTGATACGATATGGCATATGGGAAGACGACATAAATAGTGTTGGTCGGCAAGTCGTGTTTTATCTCATGGGAAAGAATACGCTTCTTCTGCTTGATTTTCCCTTGCAACTCCCAAAGCCTTGACGGTTACAATTTTGAAGTCCCGCGTCAATCAGCGTACTGTCAAACTCGACATCCTTCAAGTGAACAGTGGTTAGGAGTCCCCAGTTCCAGCTATCAATCGTGTTTTCCAGGAGAGGTTGGGGTTTGGGAACGGCTTCCCTGGATGGAGACAGCTGCTTTCTTGATGTAGTGCGGTTGGGGACTGCAAATATGTCTTAACGCTGCGCCTTGGAGTAATATGGAATATCACATAAATGTTTCATCATAGACTGCACGATTTTGTGGGCGAAGTCCCCAAAAATCATGCAGCTCATGACGGGAAGAAGGTCTTTGTGAACTCAGGAGGGTTGCTGATTTTCTTTGCGTTGATTTTGGAGAAGTCGTTCCTGATCTTCACGTGTGATGAAATTGGATTGCTGATTCCCTTCTACTGCGCGTTCAAGAGGAACGCGAGACTCTTCATTTATAAATACGCGTCCTGCTGAGGTGCCTGCGCCAGATGTTAAAAGTATTCCTTGTTAGCTACATCCGGGGTTGACGTGACTTTTATGGTGGCCGCTCCGTTAGTGTCTTGAGGAAAATATGTATCTCTTTCTGAGTTGTAGCCATGTCTGTCTGAGCCTTACGAGAACCTTTTGTCTTTCCGTCAAATCAACAGTAGTAAGAGGAGGTCGGCTTCTTCTGGCTCCTCCAGTCTCTCGTCCCAATGGTGGAGTAGCAGCGGCTCTGGTGATGGTTGGAGATGTCACAATTGAAGAAACGTTGGGTGTGGCGGAAGCGGCTCTGGCTCTGGTGATTGGTGGCGTAACACCTGAAGGAACATTTTTCACGCCGCTGGTGTTAGCAGGCGGCGTATTAATGCCACCGAGAGGAACGTTAGTACAGGGAATGATTTCAGTGCTAGTGTTCTCAGGGTTTGTTGCTGATACGGACCTGAGTTCTACCATCTTGAGATCGGGATTGAAAGATAGAATCGGGAATTGAGAAATTGATATTGTAACCGAGAGGCTAATCTCCCACTGTGGTCTCCAATTGATTGTGGGTGAAAACCGTTTCTTCTGATTTTGGTAATTTTGGGTGTGTGGGTGAGAAATGAATCTAAACCCTAAACAATGTACTGCACGGGAGTACTTTTGATTCGAGAGATCAATTTGTACAATCCTGGCCTAAACCAAGAAATGGCCATTCCAGGCTTGCTTCAAAGTGAAGGAGAAGGGTTGGTCTTAGGGAGGGAAGCGAAGAAAGTGTTGAGACCAGAATAGTTGATTCTGAAAGTGTGGGTGTTTTTGTGACTTGTATCAGAAAGTAGAACTGGTAAGCCCGATGAAAAGCTACCAGGTGATTTCTAGATACTGTGTGTTACCGACCAAAAACTTCTTCTTTGGTGGAAATAGGTGAGACCTATCCATACAAGTCCAACTGAAACGTACCCTGGTCTCATAGGAAGTGGAGACGATTGAGTGGTGGAATAAAAGAGTAACGTGTAATTGCCAGACGTTATGTTTCTATGATGAAGAAAGTGAATTCGTCTAACCGCCGGTAATTACTCTTCCATGATGAAGGAAATGAATTGTTTACACCGTTACTTTTTACCACCACTAATTATCCTACTTCATGACACTTTTTTGTAACGGGAGAATTGCATGCCGCACGCTGTAAACCGCCAGACCAATACCCTGATGAGCATCCCCCAGTTTGTGACATATTTTGATGTCTCGAGTGTTTTCGTGGAAAACATGTAGCACTTTGCTAGGTGTGGCAAGTTAAAATTGAGAGGCTTGCCGCAGGTAAATAGCATGTAATGCTAGGCTCTTCTTGGCTAATCGCCTAAAACTTGTCGCGAGCTCATCAGTTTCGTGGCGAACTTGGATGGCTGAGATTGCATCTCATGAAGAAGGATGGCCATTGATTATGGCCACATCTTGTTGTACAGTGAAGTGGCGTCAGCCACATGGTAATGGCATGCCAGTGGCGTTGCCATGGCATGGCGACATGCTAGTATCCGCGACATAGTGGTATGCCAGTGATGTTGCGCCAAAGCTAAAAATTGGCTCCGCAGCCAAAGTTAGGGTTTGGCGTTGTGGAAGGATTTGGCGTGGCAAAGTCTTGGCGCCATGGGAAGGACTTGGCGCCGTTAGAAGGACTTGGGCGTGGCCAAGTCTTGGCACCGTTTGAAGGACTTGGGCGTGGCCAAGGCGCCGTGGAAGAATTCTTCGTGAAAGAATTAGGGCTTGGCGTGGCCAAGGCGTCGTGGAGTCGGACCCACATGTGGCGTGGAAACATTGTCCCTGTTCCCACGCCAATCCCTTTGCTCTGGGAATGTTATTTGGCTTTGGTTTCAATTTGCTCAAATTAGGGTTTGTCGAATACCCTAATTAGTGCACGTAGCGTGCGCTGCGGCATGGCGCTACTTTTGTGCAAATGGCGCCATGGCTATGCCAAAGGGACCATGGCAAGGCCATAGTGTGAAAACGGCCACATGAGTAGGAATTTCCATGTGGTGGCTATTTAAGGTAGGTTTCCACGAAGTGGCATGTTTGCGAGGTAGCATGTTGCGAAGTTGTCGCGGTAAGGTGCGTTTGGCCTTTAATGTGTGGTGGCAAGTTTAGAGCAACCTGATTGGCCAAAAAAAGGGGGTCGTCCAAACATAAGGCGCGACCACACTTCTGGTGAGAGTGTGGCGCCTTTAGGGCGACCTGATTGGTCAATGGGAAGTGGGGCCGACAAGCTAGGGGGTGGCCGCACTTTCAGTGCGCTGCGGCGAATTTAATTAATTTTGACAAGCAAGGTATGGTGTATTGCGCGAGGCGCGAAATCCTAACTTCTGCAAGTTAGTCAGGACGATTTACTGAATTCTATGTATCGACAAAGAGTTCTTTTAAGTTCGTTACAAGACAGCAACATGCTTTTCTGATTGAATACCTTATGTGAAGATCATATTCTTGATACTTGGAGATTCGTGCTACCCTGCTGCGAGTGAACAAGAATCGTCATGCCTTATCAACATTAAGAGTTCAGTCGGAGAACATAGCATAGAAGGCATTCGGAGGAACTTATATTAAGTGAATATACGCGAGGCTCCGAAATTTACAGAACATCTGGGATTCGCCAGCCTGCATAAATTTCATGCAAGTATATTTGAGCGGCTCAATAAATTAGCCAGTGGAGAGGTTAGCACACGTGGCTCTGTTTCCTTGCAGAGTGACGTCACATCAAATGAAAGTTTTTATGATTTTGACCCTAAGCTAAAGACCACCATCAACAATGACACAACAAGATTTTGTTAACGAGGAAACCGCAAATGCAGAAAAACCCCGGGACCTTGTCCAGAATTGAATACTCTCAGGATTAAGCCACTAAACAAAATTAAACCAACTTCGTATAGTTGAGACCAAGCAACTAAACCTATAATCCACCTAGTTCCGTTTGTATCCCCACACCTCCAACTTATGAATAAGTCATGTACTTGGAACAATTCCTTTGGTTCGTATTACAAACAAAAAAGGAATAACAAATTGTTTAGTATCAACTCTCTTCAACCAAGTGATGTGAGTTCGACAAAGTCTCTTATGTTTATCTCAATAAACTCCTTCGCCAGGTTCTTAGATCTATCTTATGATCAACTACCGAAGTAATTGTTAAGATTTTGCAATCAATACTTTTAATCACAAAGAATTGTATTGATACCGATCTACACAACTAATCAATCCAATCTACCACAAGGATAAACCGATTATAGTTGGATCCTCTTATACCGAAACAAGTAATATGCACACCAAATATTATGAACCCCGAATCAGAAATCTTCAATGTCTTCTTTGTCTTCAAATCTTCTTAGATCTTCAATAAACACCTGCACACAATAACTTGAATCTCTTGTGGCAAATCACGCACAAAACGAAGTCAGTTAACAATGAATTATCAAAAGATCGTCTTTAGAACGGTACTAATAGAGCTTTCCAATCCCAAAGATGACCTGAAATTGAGCGGCCGTAAGAGATTTCGCCAAATAGGTTACTCTCCTCTCCGAATAGGCGGCTTCACCAGTAACAACACAACCGAGGAAGTTTGCTGTCACGAAGGATTAGTTTGCCAGAAATGCAAACTTCAAGTATTTATAGACAAGGAAGTTTGGACACCAAGGAATTTGAAAAACCGAAACTATTCTCAAGATATGCAATATATTCCAAATTCGGTTTCCATAAGTCCTGGAAATGCTCTGTCCAAAATATTGGCCGAAAATCTCTTTGGAAAATCTTCAACTAGTAAATGCACATTATTCTCATTTTCCTAAAATAAAATTAAAAACCTTAAATAAAAGATTCTTAACTTATTTATCTTTCGATCCTAGGATTTTCTTCCTTTAGCTATTAAGGAATAACTTTGAACAATAAAAGATAAACATTATTGTACGTGTTCAAAGTATGTCGACATCCTTATTTTGTAAGCCATCTTTAGCACTTACAACCTTGATATCGATTTTCCACACTTCCAAACAAGTTTAGAATTGGTTCATCTGACTTTCAAGAACTATGTGATTGATCAAGAACACTCAATCACAAATCATGGGTTTAACGGTTCTACCAAAACAAGTTTCGGTTCTACCTTCATGTGAGTATTTTGCATAGTCACACTAGCTTTCCAACATTAGGTTGACTAGGTACTTGGAACGGTTCCCCACATATATATGGTATCTAACATGTATGCGTTGCACATGTCCATAGGATCGGTTCCCCATTATGCTAAAAAATTGTTGCACATCATACAAGGATCGATTCCCCTTTGTGATGTGTTGCACCTCTTACTAGGATCGGTTCCTCTTTACCCAGAGTCGGTCATACACAAATCACAAACTCGATCATACCATCTCAGGTGATTACTTAAGATCGGTTTTGTTTGAGCACTGCTCGTTCGAACTCGCATGCATTGCTATCTCAAGCATGTTTGTCAAGTTTAGCTGTCAAAACTATATGTCTTGATTTCTAGACTACTTATAGCTAAGTCTCGGTTAGGACAGGTTAGTGTAGTTGAGCTCCAGACTCCATGGCGAATATCTTACGAAGACGAAGAACTACTCAAGGAACCAGCGGAACTTCATCCGACCAAAAAGGTACATGGAGACTTGAACTTATCTATCACTCAAAAATCTACTCTATCTCCTACTCTTGAGACAAAGTCGTATAAGTATGATAGTTTTCATACATACACATTTGATATTTCGAGCCGAGCTTACTCGTTGATATCTTATCTCAAAATACGTGTTGGTAAAGCTTTCGCTTTAGCCATTGTTCATCTTTATTCCGTGACGCAAGTCATGAAGACGTTTCGATCTTGAAAAATATATTTGATGACGATAGTCGTGAATAACGATTATTATAACATTATAGAAGAATGTTTCAATGATTGAAATGTAGAGTTGAGAATACGTAACAAACTATGGATATAAGCATATATAGTGTATTCGCACATTAGTGTATAAATCCATGTGCCGAAAACCAAGTGTGTGCAATCGTGCATACGTATTAGCGAAAGGAAACAGGTAGGGTACGCGTACCCGCGGAAGTTTTCGAACCGAAAATTTCTGCTGGGTTTACAAACCCAATTCCGGTAAAGCTAGAGTACACGTACCTGTACGCGTACCCAAGCTGGTTATATCTGAAATCGGTAGTCCATGAACTTAAAACAATAAATCAATAAGGAATGCAATCTTTTCAAACCGTGTCTATATTGTTCATGATTGATTCAAGTGAATCAAACCGATTTTGTTTCAATTGTGTCTTTTATAAAGATTTAAGCAATTGAATAACTCTTGGACTATTCTTTTGAAGTCATTGGGACTAGTCAATGAAGAAGATGAATATGGTTGATATGAAAGTTGCTCATGTGGCTAACCATTGGTGAACCATTTGTGAACCAACCAAATGTACACGTATAGGTACGGTTACTCAAACCTAAATGAAATACATTGAATTTGTGTGTGACAAGCTAAGTTTCAATCTAACGGTTAAAAGATATTAGCTTGGGAAAAATCAGGTTGATCATCTAACAGTGAATATCGAATGATTTGTTAGTATGCTAACTTAGATTACAAACCCTGATTTGAAAACTATATAAGGAGGACTCTAGGATCTGTGCAAACCTAATCCCCACACCTCCTGTGTGATACTAGCTGGTTTGATAGAGTTGGTTCTCCTTTAATCGTAGGTTTCTTCGTGATACCCTGTCGATTAACGACTAAAAACTTCATTGGGATTGTGATGCCAGACGATACTACTTCTCTTATAGTTTGCGATTTGATCTTGCCATTTTCTATCGTACGAGTTCAATTGTAAGATTGGCTTAAGATCTATTTCCGATAGGGCAAGATATAAAAAGAAATAACAAACATCTTTGTCTCATCGTTTGTGATTCCGCAACATCTTGTTTCGCTACCATACGATTAATATTGTTGTGAGGTGATTGATAACTCTAGGCTGTTCTTCGGGAATATAAGACCGGATTATGAATTGGTTCCTGCTCACCTTGATTATATCAAAAGACGGAACAAACTTTATTAGGTTTATCTGTGGGAGATAGATTTATCTATCTTGTAGACGTTTCTGTGTGATACAGATTTGTTTATCCAAGTCTTCGACTTCAGGTCGTAGCAACTCTTGGTTGTGGGTGAGATCAGCTAAGGGAATCAAGTACGTAGTATCCTGCTGGGATCAGAGACATAAGAAGCGCAACTGTACCTTGGATCGGTGTGATATTGATTGGGGTTCAACTACAGTCCATACTGAAGTTAGTTTGTAGTAGGGCTAGTGTCTGTAGCGGCTTAATACAATGTTTGTTCAATCTGGACTAGGTCCCGTGGTTTTTCTGCATTTGCGGTTTCCTCGTTAACAAAATTCTGGTGTCTGTGTTATTTCAATTTCCGCATTATATCGTTTATCTTTATAATTGAAATAACATAGGTTGTGCGTTGTAGATCATCAATTAGAATATCCGACCTTTGGTTGTTGATTTAAATTGATTGATCCTTGGATATTGGTCTTTGGTACTATCCAAGTTATTCCTTGTATTTGATAAAGACTCGCTGATTTCTATTCGCTTGAGTAAATCAAATCAAGAGAGAGATATTAACTCCTTGATAATAATTTTACCTTGATTGACTCTAACTGTTTAGTTGATTCTCTAGAAAGTATATCGGAGTTAGTCCATACAGATTGCTAAGCGAAATATTGGGTGGTGTTGTTAGACCCCCGCTTTTTCAGGTTTCACTAATAAAATTCATACCAATACATAAGTTATGCCTTTGTGAATAGTTTTACCAAGAGCACAAACAAGTCATGAGCGGTTATACCAAATCACACATATTGGTTGTTCACAATATATGCAATGAATAACAATACCAATAACGCCTGGCGATTTTTTTTCGATTCATAAACAAGTTTATGAACTTACTTTCTTAAAACACATGTATAACATTGTTTCCTAGGATGAAATACTCACCTCATACCCATACATAATTACAATAGCATTTAAACGATTAAGTCGATATCTTATCTACAAAGTTTAATGGTTAAGCAATAAACCTCGTATTGTATTCCTTAATACTATGTCTATCTAGAGTGTTCATGCTTCGAAGTTTTGTTTTCAATATGCACGATTTAAAAGATACGTTAGGGAATGAAATAGTTCAAGTCAAATATCACTAACCTCAAGTGGAAAGATGATGTTGTCGTTGTAGCTTCTTACTTCTTCACTTCTTCAAGTCTTCGCAATACTTGTAATGTCTCATATCCTAATACTTCCAGGCTAACCTATACGAAGTTGACTCTAGTACATAATCGAGCGACTCTTGAAATGAGTTTTGATTCACTAAAATATGACAATCAAACTTGACATACCAACACTTGGTGGGTTCAACCGAGCTATGCTCTAACAAACATTGGCACGGGTCAAAGTTCAGTGAGGCACAACGATTGTCGGACTTGAGTTCAAGCTGTGTGTTGCCAGTGTGTGTGCATCACACGCATTCCAAAGTGAAAGACCAAGTTAGAGACGGTTATAAAGTGGCTTTTATAATCGAGTTTGGTATAGCATAACCGTTTGAGACAAGTGTGGCGCCATTCTACACGTCAACACTAATTTTAGCAGTTAAAAAGTAAGACTGGCGGTTATGGGAACTGCGTACGGACAGATGGCTATTCATAGGGCGTGTAACTGTGTTGCTTTCCGATTGTCCTTGGATCTTGGCATTATAAATAGCCAGAGAACCCTTGCAGATGAGAGTTGTTCAACAGTTCAAGTGTTGAGGAACCACATTGTAGTAGAGAGTAAATTCCGTGTTAGGCTTAGAGAATAAGCTTGTAAGTCCATTGGTTGGAAGAGTTTTGTATCTTCCCCTTAAGATAATAAAAGAGAGTTTGTTGGCTTATGCATTTTTCCTTAGTATCTTGTTGATTCGATAATACTCCCTGATTCTGTGAAGCATAATCATGGCACTAACCCCTTTTTAGTATGGTCTACATTGTCGGTGAAGAGAAAATCTAAGTAAGTCTTTTGTTGCATACTCAAGGTAGAGTTGGTTGTTTGCATAGGTGCAAACTAATAAGGCTAAAATACGAGTGGGTGATAAGAGATGATAGACGCATTTATGTGTCTAATTTGTCCCAATTGTATATATTGTTAGTGCTCGATTTTGTACTTATTTGGTTATTTTATGTCTTTGTAGGTGTTTTTGGAGAAATAAGCTTTTGCGGCGAAATTGGCTCAAAATGTGGCATTTGAACCTCCGTAGATAACGTACCAGAAGCACCCCAGAAGTATGCCAGAGACACCCCAGAAATACCCTGGAGGAACCCCGAAAAAGTGTTGAAAACATCCCAGAAAAATTACTAAAGGCACCCAATGGACAAGTGTTATGCGTACCCCAGCACCCTGGATAAGGGGTAACCTAATTACTAGGGGGAGGTCACCTTCACCTTTTGAATTTTGAAATTGGCGGGAAAAGAGAAACATCTCTGGCAGATTTGTTGTGCGTGATTTGGAGGAGTTTGAGGTCGACTAAACCTCTTATTTTCATAGGATAGACTCCTTATGGGTCTAGGAATCTAGTATGGGTGTTGGAAACGATTAACTTGGGCTCAATCGACGGGTGTTTACCTCAACAACAAAATATGGAAAGTCACGTGTGTGACTTGTTTTAGGAAATTCTAGAGAGACTAAAGATCTATAAACCTTCCCAAAGATTCATATATATCTAAGGAAGAGTTTAGAATCAAAAGGAAAGCTCAGAAACGCGTAGAAACTCTAAAACACGAAATTGCCGCAACTTTGCCGTGAAGAGAAAGGAAGAGACTTTGGAAGATTCTAGAGAGATTTAATCGGTCTTTTTGATATAAATAGATTGGTTGGGTCATATAGAAGAGGTATCGAAAGTTTGGGAACCTTAGGAGAGCCATAGAAGAAGAAATCAGAGTTTGATCAAAATATTTTTTTGCTGCTGCTGATGCTGAAGAACACGAAGAACAGACCCCCACTGACAGTCGTTCTTCAACAGTGACTACGACCAGCGGCTGACGGTCTTAAAACAACAGCTTAGCATCACTTTTAATTTATCGTTCTTCTGTGACCCTTTCTGGCAGTCTTAAACTCACTGCTTTAGCACTATTTCATCTTTTAATCAACTTTTGGGCTATAAACATGTATTGTGAGCAATTGATTAATATGAGGAGCTAAACCCAAACACTGGGATGACGGAGGAATCCCTATTTCACGCATGTGGTAATTCTAATAATTCTTTTATGACTATTTGCATTGATTTTTAATCGATTTATGATTTTTATTGAATGGGTGTGATTTCGTTTGATGGTGTATGCTTGGTCTATGTATTTTTGATACATCATGCTTTTGATTTACAATCATTGCTTTTCAAAAATCTACTTTTTGGCAAAGAATAAGAGTCCATATTTTTAATATTTGATCTATAATTGATTGGAATTATTATTTGAATCACATGAATGGAATTTGGTGGAATCCTGAGTCTCAGTCTCTCTCGACATTGTGACAAACCTTTTGTATATATTTTCTATTTTTATTTTAAGTCTACAACCCAATATTATCAAGTCCGAGTTGAACGAACTTTACTACCACTTTCAAAACTACATCAATTTTTGGCGCCGCCGACGCGGATTTTTATTAGGTTTTAGATTTATTTTATTTCTTTTAGAATTTTTGTTCTCTTTTACGCCTTTGGTATTTTTCGATTCTTTTCAGATTGGAGCAAAGCTACAAGGAAAGAAAAAGTGTTATAAAAGGAAAGCATCGCCAAAGAAGGAAAGAAAAGAGGAATCCGAAAGGAGTGAAGAAGAATATTTTGTGTATAGTTATTTTATTTTATTTTTAGAAACTGTAAATAGGGTTTTATTTTTTGTAATTTTTATTTTTATTTTTGGACACTTTTTGGACTTTATTTTTGGACTGGGACATTATTATTTTTAAACCCTACGGAAGGGTTGGTTTAAATAAAAACTGTGTGCAGAGAAGGACGGTGATTACGATATCGCCTCGGCCCCTCGGGTTCGTACATGACATAGGAGTCGTGGCCCGAGTCGACTTCAGCGGTTCTTCGCCCGTCTGGTACGGGAGGTAAGTTTTTCGAAACACCCGCGAATCCCCTGTCAGCGGGTTTACTGTATTCCTTCGTTTTCATATATGCTGAGGACTTGAAAACGGCTGCTTTAATTTCCTAGTAAAGGGCAAGGACTGGCCATACAAGATAAGGGTTCGGATTTCATCACCGTTCTCTTCTTGCCCGCCTTAGGAAAACGAAACCAAACGCGAACCTAAGCCTAAAATTTTGACTAGAACGAGACCGATAGGGTAACGAGCTTAATAGGAAAGTCATTCGAAAAATGTTGGTTACTCTTTTGAGCATACTTCGAAGTTCATGATGGTTTCTGTGAGTTGAATGCGTGACTGCGCCGCCTTGTAACGGTGAGGCCTTGGGTATCAAAGCTCCACTGAGCTTCCCTCGCCTCGATTCAACTTACTTTGACTCGGATTGATTCCAGAGGGGTTTTCTCAGATTGTAACGAGTTACTTTTCGAAAGAATAGAAGCTGGTCTAGAAACAATCTAAGCGGAACCATCATGCTTTTTGTTTGCTAGAAAATTAGGTTTGATTTGGTTGAGTCAGCCTTGTTTTGTGATTGCATAGAATCCCAAATATCCCGATAGTGCCAGCAATGGAAACTTTGAAAGCTTTGTTGAACCCAACTAGGACTACTCGTCCTTCTTGTATCAGGTTAGCCGAAACTGAAGCAAATTATGAACTTAGGCCTGGGACCCTACAGATGCTCCCAATCTTTTTAGGGAAAGAAATGAAAACCCATACTTCCATGTTAGGGATTTTGAGGAAATTTGTAGTACCCTAAAGATTAGAGACCTTGATGATGATGCTTTGAAACTTAGGTTATTTCCTTTTTCCCTGAAAGATAAAGCCAAATCGTGGCTATATAGTTTGGCTTCCGGTTCAATAGAAATATATGAACAACTTACATCTGCCTTTTTGAACAAGTTTTTCCCTAGGCACAAAACATCGTCTATTAGGACGCAAATATGCACATTTTCTCAACAGGAGGGAGAATCGTTATATAGGTATTTGGAAAGGTTCAATGACTTATTAGCCCAATGTCCTCATCATGGTTTAGAAAAGGTTAGGCTAGTTCAAATCCTTTATGAGGGTTTAGATTATTCGACAACAACCATGGTTGAGTCTCTATGCACTGGTGGTTTTGAAAACCAAACTGTTGATGCGGCGATGAAATTTTTGAATGAAATCGCCGAAAAGACCCAGCAATGGGAATATTGTAGGGAACCCAAGAGAACAATTCTTCTAGGTAAAGGAAACGTTAATAGGGTAGAAGGAGGCTATGAATCAGATGCCAAAATTGTTGTTATAGCAAAAAGGTTAGAAGCTTTAGAATTGGGTCACACTAGTGGTAGAGTAGAGCCTTTTTGGGAATGCCAGAATAATAAAGAGAAAGCCAATGCTCCCTATAATAACACTAGGTTTGATAACCGTCAGAAGTTTGACCCATATTCAGAAACCTATAATCCTGGTTGGAGAAACCATCCGAACCTTTCATGGTCTAAGTACCAAGGTCAGTTTAGTAATTCTAATGTTCCCCCAGGTTTTGGCTATACTAAGAATACTTCAGGATCAACTCAGTTTCAGAATCTGTCTGATAAGAAAATCTTAAGTCTAGAGGAAACTCTCACCTCGTTTATTCAAAATACTGAAAATATGCGTCAATTGCTTTCACAAAGCATAGAAGCTAGTAATAGGGTAGGACAAGAACATAGTCAGGCCATTTCTGAATTGAAAGACCAGGTTATTCTGATCAATGAGTCTCTAAGAGAAAAAGGTAAGTTCCCTAGTCAACCGATACCCAACCCTAGAGGAGTTAATGAAGTAGGTGCAAAACCATTTAATCAAGTGAATTCTGTCACAACCCTTAGGAGTGGTAAAACGGTAGACAATAAGGTAGCCATGCCTAATAGTGGACATACTGTAGATCCACCTTCTAGTTCCCAAGATGAGCCCCAGAAGGAGCCACTAACTGAAGAAACCGATAAAATTTCTAGTGATGCCAATGTGGTTCCCGACAGGTCTCATTTTGTACCCAAAGCCCCATATCCACAGTTATTAGCTCCAACAAAGAGAGAGTCGACTTTCAACGAAATACTAGAGATATTTAAGCAGGTAAACATTAACATCCCTTTATTAGAAGCAATTAGGCAAATGCCTGCTTATGCCAAGTTCCTTAAGGACCTTTATACACGAAAGCGTAAGCTTAATGTCCATAAGAAAGCCTTTTTAGATGGTCAGGTAAGTTCAATCCTTCTGAACCAAACAGCCCCTAAGTATAAAGACCCTGGATGCCCCACCATATCTTGTGTGATCGGTAATTATTCAGTAGATAAGGCATTGCTTGACTTAGGAGCTAGTGTGAACTTACTCCCTTATCATGTATACATCCAGCTAGGTCTTGGTAAGTTGAAACCGACAAAAATGACATTGCAATTAGCTGATAGGTCTGTTAAAATACCTCGTGGTGTCATAGAGGATGTTCTGATTGAGGTTGATAAATTTATTTATCCAGTGGATTTCGTTGTTCTAGATACTCAGACTGTTCAGGATCCTAGTGCTCAAATACCGGTGATTTTAGGTCGCCCATTTTTAGCCACAGCTAACGCCGTCATCAACTGTAGGACCGGACTTATGAACATATACTTTGGTAATATGACCACTGAACTAAATGTCTTTAATGTTAATAGACAACCTTCCGATGATTTAGAAGAAGTGAATATGATTAGCACTTTAGTTCAGGATCTAACTCAAGATAATTGGGACGACACTTTATTTGGTGATTCTTTAGATGAACTTGATGAGGAAATTCTCTTAAGTCAGTTAGGTGACCAAACTTTTGAACTAGAAGAAGCTCTTGAGTACTTTAAAGACTCTACGGATCCTGAGATTCAAGCCATAGTGCTAGGACTTACGGAGAGTAGTGTTGACCCTAAGTTTGGGGGTAATGAACTAGAAGAAGCTCTTGAGTATTTTAAAGACTCTGAGGATCCAGAAATTCAAGCAATAATTAGAGGTTTGTCCGAGAATACTGACCACCCTAAGTTTGGGGGTAGTAATGGTCAATTATCTCCATTAGAAGTCCCTAACTTGGGATTCGAGCGTAGTGTACCTGAGGTATTACCTGAGTCACTTCCGACTCCACAACCGGATCCTCCTGATATTGTCCAGGAGGAAATTCTAAAGACTTGTTGTTCGAATGAGTCAATTTGTCAAGACACTCATATGAAGCCCAAATGGGCACAACAGAAAAACCCAATTGTCTTGCAGGAAACCTTGGATGAGGATGTGCTATGTCTGTTCATTTTTCTGATTTGGTGCAGTTGTCTGATAATTGTGGCAATTTTATTTGCTTTTGTTGACCCACAGTTGTTTCGACTATTGATATATGATTTGAAAGGTAATTAGCAATTTTGTGGTATTTGACGTCTGGCTGAAGACTTTAAATTTAGCACTTTTTGGGAGGTAACCCAATCTCATGCAACATGGTAATATCTTTCCTTATCTCTTTTGCTTCAAATGGTAACAGTTTCTCCTTGTTCATGCTTTTAATTTCATCTTTAGAACATTGAGGAAAATGTTAGATTTAAGTTTAGGGGTATGGGAGAAAATTTTTAGTTGCAGTATGAATAAATAAACTCCAGAGCTTAGAAATTTATGCCTATTGAGGATTAAACTAACTAATCTAAGTGGATGGAAGCATTTTGATCGTAGGAGTTGAGGAACCAATCTGATTAGATGGCAACATCTAGAAGAGTCTATTCATAAAAGCACAGAGCTCAGGTGTTAGAAATAACATGATACTTTCACCATATCTCGTTGAGTCCTTTTCACTTCTATTTTTATTTTATTTTGTTTTTAAACCATGTTTCTCTAAGTGATTAGGTGGGGCACACGATTCAAGTTGTTACCACTGCTAGGGTGAATTAGAGTGATTGAGTTACTATATATAAAAAAAAAAAAAAGTTGAGACCGGACCAATTAGACCAATCGGAATAAATATTAACACTTGGATAGCAATATGTGTGTGTTCTCCCTGTCTCCGTCGCCTAAACAAAGCGTGGAATGCAGGACCCGTGGGAACTATCGTGTAATATGCTGACAAGAAGCATGCGCTTGGATCCAAAAGATCTATTCATGCCGTTAAAAAAAAAAAAATCGAGAAAAAAGGTTATTATTCTATGTATTCAACCACTGGTTCCCTTGTATATGCCAGTTTGTTGATCTAGATTTAGGTTATCGGCCGCTGGTTCCCTTGTATATGCCAGCAGTGTTGATATTAGTCAGACCGGTATCTCAGTCCATTAGGATAGGTTCATTTTAGCAGTGGCCTTCAGACAGATATGTGAAACATCGATCATTTGGTCAACATCAACACCATCTATGTTTTTCTATATCCATCTCTTAATCTTTCCATGTGATTAGTTTGACTCCGAATATGATGTCCATAGTGAAACTATCTGAGTAGAGCTCTGTCACTTATATATGAATTTTAGTATGCTTGAGTGCAAACTCGTGTACATCAATTGGAATTTCGCATCAGGGTACTTCCTCTTGTAGTCAATAAGTATGCCAACCAAGGAGATTCTTTAGTGCCTTCCAAGGTTCGTTGTAGATAGCTAGGGTCTGGAGTATTAAGGTTTTGTGGGTATATCTCTAGTAAGCCCTCCCGAGACTATAACTCGGCCACTAGGGACACCTAGGGGTTTAAAGGATTATTGCATACGCTAAATGCAATCGACGATGCCTGCGACAGTGAGTTAGGATTTTATTTTGTAGTTTTGATTTGCTCGGGACTAGCAAATAATAAGTTTGGGGGTATTTGATAGACGCATTTATGTGTCTAATTTGTCCCAATTGTATATATTGTTAGTGCTCAATTTTGTACTTATTTGGTTATTTTATGTCTTTGTAGGTGTTTTTGGAGAAATAAGCTTTTGCGGCGAAATTGGCTCAAAATGTGGCATTTGAACCTCCGTAGATAACGTACCAGAAGCACCCCAGAAGTATGCCAGAGACACCCCAGAAATACCCCGGAGGAACCCCGAAAAAGTGTTGAAAACATCCCAGAAAAATTACTAAAGGCACCCAAGGGACAAGTGTTATGCGGACCCCAGCACCCTGGATAAGGGGTAACCTAATTATTAGGGGGAGGACACCTTCACCTTTTGAATTTTGAAATTGGCGGGAAAAGAGAAACATCTCTGGCAGATTTTTTGTGCGTGATTTGGAGGAGTTTGAGGTCGACTAAACCTCTTATTTTCATAGGATAGACTCCTTATGGGTCTAGGAATCTAGTATGGGTGTTGGAAACGATTAACTTGGGCTCAATCGACGGGTTTTTACCTCAACAGAAAAATATGAAAAGTCACGTGTGTGACTTTTTTTAGGAAATTCTTGAGAGACTAAAGATCTATAAACCTTCCCAAAGATTCATATATATCTAAGGAAGAGTTTAGAATCAAAAGGAAAGCTCAGAAACGCGTAGAAACTCTAAAACACGAAATTGCCGCAACTTTGGCGTGAAGAGAAAGGAAGAGATTTTGGAAGATTCTGGAAAGATTTAATTGGTCTTTTTGATATAAATAGATTGGTTGGGTCATATAGAATAGGTGTCGAAAGTTTGGGAACCTTAGGAGAGCCATAGAAGAAGAAATCAGAGTTTGATCAAAATATTTTCTGCTGCTGCTGCTGCTGAAGAACACGAAGAACAGACCCCCACTGACAGTCGTTCTTCAATAGTGACTACGACCAGCGGCTGACGGTCTTAAAACAACAGCATAGCAGCACTTTTAATTATCGTTCTTCTGTGACCCTTTCTGCAGTCTTAAACTCACTGCTTTAGCACTATTTCATCTTTTAATCAACTTTTGGGCTATAAACATGTATTTTGAGCAATTGATTAATATGAGGAGCTAAACCCAAACACTGGGATGACGGAGGAATCCCTATTTCACGCATGTGGTAATTCTAATAATTCTTTTATGACTATTTGCATTGATTTTTAATCGATTTATGATTTTTATTGAATGGGTGTGATTTCGTTTGATGGTGTATGCTTGGTCTATGTATTTTTGATACATCATGCTTTTGATTTACAATCATTGCTTTTCAAAAATCTACTTTTTGGCAAAGAATAAGAGTCCATATTTTTAATATTTGATCTATAATTGATTGGAATTATTATTTGAATCACATGAATGGAATTTGGTGGAATCCTGAGTCTCAGTCTCTCTCGACATTGTGACAAACCTTTTGTATATATATTTTCTATTTTTATTTTAAGTCTAGAACCCAATCTTATCAAGTCCGAGTTGAACGAACTTTACTACCACTTTTAAAACTACATCAAGAGATCACTGAACCACTGTATTGTCGGGTTATACTTTCGCGAAAAATTGCTTAGAGCAGTTGAAGGTGTGACAGTACCCGCATTGTATTGCTTGTACTAAGCGTTGGTATGTCAATGTTGGTTGTCATATTTTAGTGAGTCAAAACTCATCTAAGAGTCTCTTGATTATGTACTAGAGACAACTTCGTTTAGGTTAAACCAGAAAGTCTAGTTATTTTGAGACATACAAGTATTACTCGAAGACCTGAAGAACGTGAAGAAGTAACGAACTACAACGACGACATCATCCTTCCTCTTGAGTTTAGTAATTGTTAGAGCATAGCTCGTTTGGACCCACCAAGCGTTGGTATGTCAAGTTTGAATGTCATATTTTAGTGAATCAGTACTCATTTAAAGAGTCGCTTGATTATGTACTAGAGTCAACTTCATATAGGTTAGCTTGAAAGTATTAGGATATGAGACACTACAAGTATTGCAAAGTGAAAAAGTAAGAAGCTACAACGACAACATAATCCTTCCACTTGAGGTTAGTGATATTTGACTTGAACTTTTTCATTCCCTAACGTATCTTTCAAGTCGTGCATATTGAAAACAAAACTGCGAAGCATGAACACTCTAGATAGACATAGTATTAAGGAATACAATACGAGGTTTATTGCTTAACCATTAAACTTTGTAGATAAGACATCAACATAATCTTTTGAATGCTATTGTGATTATGTATGGGTATGAGGTGAGGATTTCATCCTAGTAAACAATGTTTTACATGTGTTTTAAGGAAGTAAATTCATGAACTTGTTTTGTGAATTGAAAAGGAAATCGCCAGGCATTATTGGTATTGTTATTCATTGCATATCTTATGAAACTAATATGTGTGATTAATATAAACGTTCATGACTTGTTTGTGTTCTTGGTAAAACTATTCACAAAGGCCTGACTTTTGTATTGGTATGACTTTTACCAGTGAAACCGATCTTAAGTAATCACCTGAGATGGTATAATCGAGTTTGTGATTTGTGTATGAATGACTCTGGGTAAAGTGGAACCCATCCTAGTAAGAGTTTCAACACATCACAAAGGGGAATCGATCCTTGTATGAGGTGCACCAAGTTTTTAGCAGAAATGGGAACCGATCCTCTGAACATGTGCAACACGTTTTTTAGGAAAAGGGGAACCGATCCTATAGACATGTGCAACACATACAAGTTAAATACCATATATATGTGGGGAGTCGATCCTAGTACCTAGTCTACCGAATTTCGGAAAACTAGTGTGACTATGCACAGTAGTCACGTGGAGGTTGAACCGAAACTTTTTTTTGGTAGAACCGTTAAACCCATGATTTGTGATTGAGTGCTCCTTATCAATCACATAGTTCTTGAAAGTCAGATGAACCAATTCTAAACTTGTTTGGAAATGTGGAAAATCGGTTTCAAGGTTGTAAGTATGAAAGAGGACTTACAAAGTAAGGATGTCGACATACTTTGAACACGTGCTGTAATGCTTATCTTTTATTGCTCAAAGTTATTCCTTTATAGCTGAAGGAAGAAAATCCCGGATCGAAAAATAAATAAGTTAAGAATCTTTTATTTAAGGTTTTTAATTTTATTTTAGGAAAATAATAATTAGTTATGTGCATTTGCTAGTTGAAGATTTTCCAAAGAGATTTTCGGTCAGTATTTTGGACAGAGCATTTCCAGGATTTATGGAAACCGAATTTGGAATATATTGCATATCTTGAGAATATTTTCGGTTTTGGAAATTCCTTGGTGTCCAAACTTCCTTGAAGTTTGCATTTCTGGCAAACTAATCCTTCGTGACAGAAAACTTCCTCAGTTGTGTTGTTACTGGTGAAGCCGCCTATTCAGATAGGAGAGTAACCTAATTAGGAGAAATATCTTACGCCGCTCAGTTTAAATACTTCTCTGGGATTGAGAAACTCTATTAGTACTGTCGGTGGGAAACAAATAATTGCGGTTTATCTTGTGTTTTTGATTAATTTGATTGACTAATGGTGGTTGAACTTTGATTTCACCTAGTTTGTTTATGCTTGAGAATCTTTTCTTCTGATATAAGATTCACTTAAACTAGATCAAAGTTTCGATAGGGATCTTTAGACTGTTTGTAGATCTAAAGATGTCTTGTCATAATCCATTGTTAACAGACTCCGTTCTGTGCGTGATTGATCACAAGAGATTCAAGTTGATTGTGTGCATGAGTTTATTGAAGATCTAAGAAGATTTGAAGATAAAGAAGATATTGAAGATTTTTGATTTGGAGTTCATAATCTTTGGTGTGCACAATACTTGTTTCGGTATAGAGGATCCAACTGTAATCGGTTTATCCTTGTGGTAGATTAGATCGATTAGTTGTGTAGATCGGCATCAATACAATTATTTATAATTAAAACTATTGATTGCAAAATCTTAACAATTACTTCGGTAGTTGATCATAAGATAGATTTAAGAACCTGATGAACGAGTTTATTGAGATAAACAGAATAGCCTTTGTCGAACTCATATCACTTGGTTGAAGAGAGTTGCTACCAAACAGATTTTTTGTTCCCTTACTGTTTGGAATACGAACCAAAGGAATTTTTCCAAGTACGCGACTTATTCATAAGTTGGAGGCATGGGAATACAGACGGAACTAGGTGAACTATAGGTTTAGTTGTTTGGTCTCAACTATACGAAGTTGGTTCAATTTTGTATAGCGGCTTAATCCTGAGAGTATTCAATTCTGGACAAGGTCCCGGGGTTTTTCGGCATTTGCGGTTTCCTCGTTAACAACATCTTGCTGTGTCATTTACTTTTATTTTCTGCAATTATAATTGTTCTTGTTATAATTTAAAGTAAACTACACAAGCGTTAATTCCTATTTACTTGATAAGTAATCCTATTGTGTTTGGTTAAGTACAAACCTTTTATCAAGTAAACATATTTCGTTGTTGTATTGTCTCGATCTCGTATCCACAGACGATCACACGAAGTTTGAACCAATTAGTTGTATTCTCTCGACTCAGTCCATAGACAATCACTTTTGGATAAAGGACTTATAGGTAGGAAAAGTTTTAGATTGAGGTATATTTGGGTGCCCTCGTCTTTTAAGTAATATTGACATGAAGTGTTTCAATCCTAACGTTTCTTTCAAGTCGTGCTATATTGAAAACATAAATGCGAAGCTGTGTATTGGATACATTTCTCTAGTAGTGAGACATGATCATATGATCATAGTATTAGGGAATTAGACTAAAAAGTATAATGCTTGTCTTTTGAACTTCGTAGATATGACATCGGCATAATCTTAGGAATATTTTTATGATTATGTGAATGGGTAATGGTGAAGATTGCATCCTAGGAAACAACATTTTACATTTGTTTAAAGGAAGTACATTCATGAACTTGTTTTATGAATCGAAAGGGAAATCTCTAGGCTTATTGGTACAGATATTCATTGCAAATCTTTGGATTACCAATATGTATGAGATGGTAGAACCGATCGTAACTTTGCTACGTATCTTGGTATAACTAATCACAATTCCTAAGTTATGTTTTGGTATGACTAGTTTTGATTAATTAGTGTAACCGATCCTGAGTAATAATATGACCTCTTTTATCCCGTATTGCCATAGGGTTTAAGGTATGTTCGGACGGGGTTTTAAGCCCGCCCTGGTAGTGAGCATGCTACCTCAGACGACCATGAGTGCTGCGGCCATCATAACCCGCCGGCGTGGCCTGACCGCCTCAGTGTCCTTGTTGGAACCAAGGAGAACACTCTTCGGCTCAACCTGCCGATTGATTAGATCGGCTTCCCATCCCGTTGTGATAATCCGTCTCGTTTTTAAGCAATGATCCGTCTCGATTTTTAGATCGTATGCAATTGTTAGGTCTATTCCACTTCCCCGATGACGCCCCTACAAATACATCCCGCCTCCCTGGTGATGTCCAATCCGGAATAGCGAGCCCGGGCATGGCCAGCAGGCGGCTGTTCGGGTCGGGCTGGTCATAACCGATCCTGAGTAATCACCTGAGATGGTATGATCAATATTTGTAATTGGTGTGACCGATCCTAGTAATTGGTGTGACCGATCCTAGTGACTGGTGTAACCGATCACAAGCAATACCATGAGTATATGGTAACCGGTCCTAGTAATTGATGTAACTGATCCTGTAACTGATGTACCCAATTGTTAGAGCATATTTCGGTTGGACCCACCAAGCGTTGGTATGTCAAGTTTGGTTGTCATATTTTAGTGAATCAAAACTCATTTAAAGAGTCGCTTGAATATATACTAGTGTCAACTTCGTATAGGTTAGCTTGAAAGTATTAGGATATGAGACATTACAAGTATTACGTGAAGACCTGAAGTATGTGAAGAAGTAAGGAGCTACAATGACGACATCATCCTTCCACTTGAGGTTAGTAATATTTGGATTGAACTGTTTCATTCCCTAACGTATCTTTCAAGTCGTGCATATTGAAAACATAACTGTGAAGCTATGACTAATTATACTCTAGTTAGAAATAGTATTAAGGAATACAATACGAAGTATAACACTTATCTTTTGAACTTCGTATATTAGACATTGACATAATCGTATGAATTCTATTGTGATTATGTATGGGTATGAGGTGAAGATTTCTTTCTAGGAAACAATGTTTTTACATTCGTTTGAAGGAAGTACAATTCATAAACTTGTGTTATGAATCGAAAGGGAAATCGCTAGGCTTATTGGTATTGTTATTCATTGCAAATCTTTTGAATTACCAATATGTGTGTTTAGTATAATTTCTCATGAATTTCTTATGTTCTTGGTAAAACTATTCACAAGGCCTGACTTTTGTATTGGTATGACTTTTATTAGTGAAACCGATCTTAAGTAATCACCTGAGATGGTATGATCGATTTGTTGTAATTGGTATGACCAACTCTAGGCAAAGGGGAACCGATCCTAGTAAGAGGTGCAACCGATCACAAAAGGGGAATCGATCCTTGTAAGAGGTGCAGCTAGTTTCTAGTTATTGGCAACCGATCCTATGAACATGTGAAACATGTTTTTAGACATCGGGAACCGATCCTATGAACATATATATGGAGTAGAAACCGATCCTAGTACCTAGTAAACCAAGTTAGATACCATATATACAAGTTAGATACCATACATATGTGGGAACCGATCCTAGTACCTAGTCAAACAAGTTTTGGTAACTAGCGTGACTAATTCTAGTACCTACATGGAGGTAGAACCGAAACTTTTTTTGGTAGAACTGTGAAACCCATGTTTGGTGATTTGATAGGATAATCAATCATGTAGTTCTTGTAAGTCAGATGAACCATTTCTAAACTTGTTTGTAAGTGTGGAAAATCAGTTCCAAGATTGTAAGTATGAAAAAGGACTTACAAAGTAAAGATATCAACATACTTTTGTTGATGGTGGTTTTTAGCTTAGGGTTAAAATCGTAAAACCTTGCATCTGATGTGACGTCACTCTGTAAGGAAACAAAGCCGTGAGTGCTAACCTCTCCGCTGGCATATCTATTGTGTCGTTCAGTATATCTACATGAAATTTATCCAGACCGGCGAATGTAACAATCATCCCAGATGTTCTGTAAATTTCGGCGCCTTGCATATATTCACTTAATATAAGTTCCTTTGAATGCCTTCTATGCTATATTCCCCGGCTGAACCCTTAATGTTGATATGGCATGACGATTTGTGTTCACTCGCAGCAGAGTAGCACGAATTTCCAAATATCAAGGATAAGGTCTTCGCATAAGGTATTCAAACAGAAAAGCATGCTGCTCTCTGGCAATGAACGTAAAAGAACTATGTGTCAACACATAGAATTCAACAAATTTCCCTGACTAACTTGCAGAAGTTAGGGTTTCGCGCCTCGCGCAGTACACTAGACCTTGCTTGACGAAAGTATGCCTAGGAAAACTAGGAAATTAATCTGGCATGGATTAGTAGGAGCAAAACCCTACCCGGAATCAGAAAAACAGGGAGCCGCAGCAGCAAAGGGAGGCGTGGCCATTCCTTAGGCCAGCTGGCGCCACTTGCCATTGGCCACACCCCATCCTAAACCGGCCTTATTTCCCTCGACCAATCAGGTCGCTTTAAACTTGCCACACGCACATAAGTTGTGTCTGGTCCCATACTTTCCGGCCCCACTTCCCATCGACCAATCAGGTCGTTCTAAAGCCGCCACACTCTCGCTAGAAGTGTAGCCACGCCCATGCTTGGACGACCCTCTTTTAATCGACCAATCAGGTCGCTCTAAAGCCGCCACACTCTCACCAGAAGCATAGCCGTGCCTTATGTTTGGACGACCCCCTTTTATTGGCCAATTAAGCCGCTCTAAACTTGCCACCATATTGATCGGCATGCCAACGTGCCACTCTGCCGCGATAACATGCCAACATGCCACTTTGCCGCGGTAACATGCCAACTTGCCACTTCGTGGCAACATGCCATAAATAGCGCCCTATGTGCTAACCTACCTCCTGTTCGAGGCCAACGCCATCAAAATCTTAAATTAGGGTTTTCTAGTCCAAAACACGACTCTGCATTAACCAAAACCCTAATTTCCAGTCGTGACACAAACTATGCCACTTCGGCCCCGCAATATGCCACGAGCCGTTTGGGACCCAGGAATCCATAGGGTTGGCGCCATATCATGGCCACCCACAGCAATCCCTACTCTTTTGGTCGTTTCCACACTATGGCCTTGCCATAACTCCTTTGACATAGCTATGGTGCCATTTGCACAAAAGTGTTGTCATGCTGCGGCCGCATGCCACACGCACTAATTAGGTTTTCGACATGCCAAACCCTAATTTGGGAAAATTTGCTACACCAACCAAAGCCAAATAACGTTTCCCAGAGCATTGGGATTGATGTGGTAACAGGGCCAATATTGCCACGCCACATGTGGGTCCAACACCACGGCGCCAAACCCTAGCATTGGCCATGCCTCCAAAACCTAACCTTGGTCATGCCGCCAAACCCTAACCTTGGCCACGACGCCAAACCCTAGCCTTGGCCACGCCGCCAAACCCTAGCCTTGGCCACGAAGCCAAATTTTAGCTTTGGCCATGCTACAACGCCACTGACATGCCGCTATGCCACGACTACGCCACTGGCATACCGCAACGCCACTGGCATACCGCAACGCCACTGGCATGCCAATAGCATGCCGCTATTCCATGGCTCCACCTCTCTATACAACAAGATGCGACCATAATCAACGACCATCCTTCCTTATGAGATGCAATCTCAGCCATCCAAGTTCGCCACCAAACTGACAGACTTGTGGCGAGTTTCAGGAGACCAGCTGCCAAAATCTAGTGGCCATGGCTACGCCAGGCGCCACTTGTACCACCGTGCCACTGGCATGCACGAGCCATGCCATCCATGCAACATTTCCACTGGCGTACACCAAAACGCCACCGCGCCATTATCAGGCGCCAACACAAGGTAGCCATAATCAACGGCTACCCTCCTTCATGAGATACGATCTCAGCCATCGAAGTTCGCCGCCGAACTGACAAACCTGTGGCAAGTTTTAGACGACCAGCCAAAACGAGCCTAAAAGCATTACATGCTATTTTTATACGGTAAGTCCCTTGACTTTGACTTGCAACACGTAGCGAAGTGCTACATGTTTTCCACGAAAACACTCGAGACATCGAACAAGTCACAAACTGGGGGATGCTCATCAGGGTATTGTTCTGTCAGTTTACAGCGTGCGGCGTGCAATGCGCCCGTTACAAGAAAGTATCATGAAGCGGGACAATTAATGGTGGTGAAAAGTAACGGTTTAAACGAATTCACTTCCTTCATCATGGAAGCATAATGTCTGACGGTTACACGAATTCACTTCCTTCATCATGGAAGCATAACGTCTGACGGTTACACATTACTCTTTTCTTCCACCACTCAATCGTTTCCACTTCCTACGAGACCAGGGTACGTTTCAATATGACTTGTATAAATAGGCTTCACCTATTTTCACCAAACAACAAGTTTTAGTGGGAAACAACAAAGTATCTAGAAATCACCTGGTAGCTTTCCGTTCTGCTAGCCAGTTCTACCTTCTGATACAAGTCATAAACAACCATACCTTCAGAATCAACTATTCTGGTCTCAACACTTTCTTCGCTTCCCTCCCTAAGACCAACCCTTCTCCTTCACTTTGTGACCGAAGCAATCCTGAAACGACCATTTCTTGGTTTAGGCCAGATTTGTACAGATTGATCTCTCGAATCAAAAGTACTCTTGTGCAATACATTGTTTAGGGTTTAGACTCGTTTCTCACCCATACACAAATTTACCAAAATCAGCAGAAACTGTTTTCACCCACAAACAATTGGCGACCACAGTGGGAGATTAATCTCTCGGTTACAAATTCAACTCTTAATTTCATCATCCTACCAGTGAATGCAATGCTTTGAAGCGCATCGTCCAAGGAAAGAAAGATTCGGGAGAATTACGTCTGGAGACTAGAGATTCTCAGCCTTATCGCGGATCGACATAAAGACGTTCCACAGACAATAAAGAATGACTGGGGTGAAAAAGCGGGGGTTTAACAACACCACCCAATATTAGCAATCTGTATGGACAAAATCGAATATACTTTTAAGAGAATCAACAAGACTCAATCGATTATAAATATATCAACGAGTTTATATCTCTATCTTGATTTGATTTACTCAAGCAGGAACTGCGAGTTCTAATCAAATACAAGTAATAACTTGGATGGTACCAAAGACCAATATCAAAGGATCAATCAATGACAATCAACAACCAAAGATTGGATTACTCTAATTGATGATCTAACACACAACCTGTATTATTTCAATTATAAACATAAAACAATATAATGCGGAAATTGAAATAACACAGACACCAAAAATTTTGTTAACGAGGAAACCGCAAATGCAGAAAAACCCCGGGACCTAGTCCAGATTGAACACACACTGTATTAAGACGCTACAGACACTAGCCTACTCCAAGATAACTTCGGACTTGATTGTAGCTGAACCCGAATCAATCTCCTACTGATCCAAGGTACAATTATGCTCCTACGCCTCTGATCCCAGTAGGATACCGCGCACTTGATTCCATTAGCTGATCTCACCCATAACTAAGAGTTGCTACGACCCAAAATCACAGGCTTTGATAATAAACAAATCTGTATCACACAGACAAGTCTATCAAAGGATCAATCTGTCTACCACAGATAAACCCTAAAGGTTTTGTTCCATCTTTTGATAATAATCAAAGTGAACAGGAACCTATTGATAATTCCGTCTTATATTCTCGAAGAACAGCCTAGAGATATCAATCACCTCACAACAATCTTAATTGTATGGTAGCGAAAAAAGATGTTGCGTAATCACAAACAATGAGACGAAGATGTTTGTGATTACTTTTTATATCTTGCCTATCGGAGATATCAATCTCAAGCCAATCAATCTGATTGTACTCGTACGATAGAAGATGCAAGATCAGATCACACAACTACGATAAAAGTAGTATCGGTCTGGCTTCACAATCCCAATGAAGTCTTTAAGTCGTTAACCTAGTTTAAGAAGAAGAAAACCAAAGGTTAAAGGAGAATCGACTCTAGTATGAAAACTAGTATCACACGTAAGGTGTGGGCATTAGTTTTGCACAATACTAGATGTCTACTTTATATAGTCTTTCAAATCAGGGTTTGCAATCAATGTTAGCTTAGTAATAAAGCATTCAATATTCACCGTTAGATGAAAACCTAATTTAGATTCAAGATAATATTTCTCAACCGTTAGATCGAAAACTTAGCTTGTTATACACACTTGACAATGCACGCTTCTAGGTTTGTTAACCGTACCCAAACGTATGCACTTGTTGGTTCAACAATAGTTAACCAAATGGTTAGCCATATGAGAATTTCATATCAACCATGTTCTTTTTCACCATAACTAGTTCAAATGACTTCAAATCAACTAGTTAGAGATTTGTTCAATTGCAAGGAAATCTTATGTACTACACAAGACACAATTGAAGCAAAGATGATTTGATTCACTCGAATCGGTTCATAAAATTTTATAGCCACGGTTTGCAAACTGCATTCCTTAGTCTTTTTAAGTGTAAGTTCAGAAATCATCTTCAGATATATAACCTTCTCAAGTTCACAGACTAGGTACGCGGACTTAAATTACCGGGTAGAGTTTACAAACTCCAGCAGAAATTCTTGGGTATGAGAACTTCGCCGGTTCGCGGACTGGGTTCGTGGACTGAGTTCGCGGACTTAGAATCAAGCAAGTAGTTTGTCATCTCCAGCAGAAATTCTCGGGTTTGAGAACTTCGGCAGTTCGCGAACTGGGTTCGCAGACTTGGCTCACGCCATTCTTCCGGTTCTCTTGATCAACAAAGTTCGCAAACTTTGGTTCAAGGAATAGGACTTATACATAAATGTGTTTCCATAACAATGCTTATGTCCACCATTTTTTATGTAATCTAAACTCTCATTTCAATCATTGAAACATTCTTAGGGGACGTTATATAGTTGTTACACCATTTCTCGTCAAAGCAATTTTCCAGATGATTGAAACATAACATGACTTTCGTCACATGGTAAAGATAAACTTGATTGAAGCGAAAAGCTTACCAACACATATTTCGAGATATAGATAGGCGAGGTATACTCATCTCGAAATACCAAATGTGTATAATCAAAGTCTATATATATAGCATAAGACTTCTTGTCTCAACGAGTAGGAGATAGAGTAGATAGACTTTTGAGTGATAGATAAGTTCAAGTCTTCGCATACCTTTTTGTCGAGAAGTTCCACCGGTTCCTTGAGTAGTTCTTCTACTTGTATGATGAATCTCCATGAAATCGTTGATCTCAACTACACTTTCTATCCTAGTCCGAGACTTAGCTATAATAGACTAGAAATCAAGACTTATAGTTTTGATCACTAATATTGACAAACATGCTTGAGATAGAAATGCATGCGATTTCGACCGAGCAATGCTCTAACATTCTCCGCCTTTGTCAATTTTAGTGACAAAACTATCAATACATATGGAATACAAAAAAGATAAGGAAAATTTAGTAGCTCCTATTCCAAATGTCTAATCTTCAACATTCCTAGAAATCTTCGCCACTTCCAAGTACTCCAATGATCCCAAAGGTTGTAAGTTTAGCATCACCGCTGTTGAAGATCCGTAGCTATAACAATGAGAAAACATATTTCTCAATCATTGTTATACGGTGTCATAGTATTATTACACAACGTCAAAGTTCAATTGTATCAAAACTTCAATAATAATACTATGGTGATATGTATCACTCCCCCTTAGTCAATACTCCATCTCACATGGAAACCACTCCCCCTTACATAATGATCCGAAAACCATATGTATTTGTAGTATGAACTACATATTAATTCTCCCCTTTTTGTTAATAAAATTGGCAAAGGTACAAGAACGGGATCGTAATGAAATTTCCGAAAGAGACATTTCATGACTAAAAGAAAAATACACACCAACTAATTTAGATGCAATCATAAAGCCGAAGCTAAATGCATTCATCAAGGAGTTTAAAGATACAAGCTAACCCCTCTAATATTCCACAACCGCACTCTCCTTAAGATATTACCATTAAACACAAGTTCAAAATAACTCTCCCCCATTTGATGTCATTCCCGAAAGAACAACAAGAGAGACCTTAATTTCAAAAGAAAAGAAGGATTTTATTGGACATCAAAAACCATGAGAATGATTTTTTATATCCAAAAAACTCAATCAAATTAATCACAAGTAAACCCATGATTAATTTAATCGGAATACGCAATCAAATTAAACACAAGATGTGATCAATTCAATTGATTATGCTCAACATAAGAGAACTTATGGAGACAAGAAAATACTCAACTAGATTAATTACAAGAGAACTCATAATTAATCTAATTGGAATACACAACCAAACTAATTACAAAAGTAATCAATTTAATTGTCATTTGTTTTGCTCGACATAAGAAAACTTACGGAGCAATAACTAAATAACCAAACAAGATGATTAATTTAGTTCAATATGCTCGACATAACATATCTCACGGAACACCAACTAAGCTAATAAATCAACTCGGTTGTATAGTGATCAACATAAGATGCATTACGGAGCCTCACAATAATACATAAAATTATGGATCAGGGATGATCAATACTGCAGAATACACAAGGATTCATTCTATTTCCAATCACTATTTGCATAACGATATTAATAGACATAATCCTTGAAAACAAAAGATTTTAACCTATCTTCCATCAAATATTTCACAATATAGGCTTAACTTTTGTATTTGTCAAAAGTCTATTCATTCTTTTACCAGTACATGAATATCGATCACAAACGACTTTACTTTTAACAGAGTATGGGACAAACATAGTTCACGGACATAAACACCAATATTCCATAAAAAATTGCAATATATCAAATCATAAAGATTAATACTGCAAAAACATCATCCTCCAAATATTTTTAGAATTTAAACCAAATAAACCTAAAAAATAACAAGAAGATGAAACATAATAGCTACGTGTTGTCACAATCATTGCTATTCAATTACTAGTTATTCTTCCAACTAAACCAAAAAGAAGACATACTAGGAAACAAAAAGAAACAAGATTTGAAACATCCTAAACCATGTCAGCAACTAGAGATTGAACATGGAAAAGTTCATCAGTTGCATTCATCAGTTTGTTCTTCAGAAAATCTAGACTCCTTGTTGCAATCCCGAGTTGTTCACGAACTACTTCAAAGTCTCGAAGAAGGTTTCCTACCAGCTGTGATGACATCTGAACTGGTAGTTTGTTTTCATGATCAACAACATGAAAGCATGTAATGAAAACTGGAATCAACTCATTGGTTTTACCCTTCTCGCTTTCATCAATCTTGTTGCCTCTATCCATTGTGCACACGCTAAAATAACTCAGTGGAATATTTTCATCTTATGTAATACAATATTTAAGGTGTTAGAGCATTGCTCGGTCAACCTCGCATGCGTTGCTATCTCAAGCGTGTTTGTCAATGTTAGTAATCAAACTATAAGTCTTGATTTCTAGTCTATTATAGCTAAGTCTCAGACTAGGATAGAAAGTGTAGTTGAGCTCAAGGACTTCATGGCGATTCATCATACAAGAATAAGAACTACTCAAGGAACCGGTATAATTTCTCGACAAAAAGGTATGTGAAGACTTGAACTTATCTGTCGCTCAAAAGTCTATTTACTCTATCTCCTACTCTTTGAGACAAGAAGTCGTATGCTATATATATATATACTTGGATTATACACATTTGGTATTTCGAGCCGAGTATACCTCGCTTATATATATCTCGAAATATGTGTTGGTAAGCGTTTTGCTTCGATCAAGTTTATCTTTACCTAGTGACGAATGTCATGATATGTTTCAATCACTTTGAAAATGGCTTTGACGGGAAATGGCGTGACAACTATATAACTTCCTCTAAGAATGTTTCAATGATTGAAATGAGAGTTTAGATTACATAACCAATGATGGACATAAGCATTGTTGTGGAAACACATTTATGTATAAGTCCTATTCCTTGAACCAAAGTTTGCGAACTTTGTTGATCAAGAGAAACCGGAGAATGGCGTGAGCCAAGTCCGTGAACTAAGTCCGCGAACTTCCGAACTTCTCATCCCGAGAAATTCTGCTGGAGTTGACAAACGAGACTAGTCCGCGAACCCAGTCCGCGAACCGGCAAAAAGTCTTTGCCGATATTTTCTGCTGGAGTTTGTAAACTCTGACGGTTGCTTAAGTCCACGAACCTAGTCTGCGAACTTGAGAAAGGTTATATATCTGAAGATGATTTCTGAACTTAAACTTATAAATACTAAGGAATGAAGTTTGCAAACCGTGGCTATAAAGTTCATGAACCGATTCGAGTGAATCAAATCATCTTTGCTTCAATTGTGTCTTGTGTAGTACATAAGATTTCCTTGAAATTGAACAAATCTGTAACTAGTTCATTTGAGTCATTTGAACTAGTTATGGTGAAGAAGAACATGGTTGATATGAGATGCTCATATGTCTAACCTTTTGGTTGACTATTATTGAACCAACAAGTGCATACATTTGGGTATGGTTAACAAACCTAGAAACGTGCATTGTCAAGTGTGTATAACAAGCTAAGTTTTCGATTTAATGTTTGAGACATATTAGCTTGAATCTAAATCAGGTTTTCATCTAACAGTGGATATTATTTTCTTTGTGACCAAGGAAAAACCCTGATTTGAAAGACTATATAAAGGAGACATCTAGTATTGTGCAAAACTAATCCCCATACCTTACGTGTAATACTAGTTTGCGTGCTAGAGTCGATTCTCCTTTAACCTCTGGTTTCTTTTCTCAAACCGGGTTAAACGACTTAAAGACTTCATTGGGATTGTGAAGCCAGACCGATACTACTTTATCGTAGTTGTGTGATCTGATCTTGCATCTTCTATCGTACGAGTATAATCGGATTGATTGGCTTGAGATTGATATCTCCGATGGGAAATATATAAAAAGTAATCACAAACACTTCGTCTCATCGGTTGTGATTCCATAACATCTTGTTTCGCTACCATACGATTAAGATTGTTGTGAGGTGATTGATCAATCTAGGCTGTTCTTCGAGAATATAAGACCGGATTATCAATTGGTTCATGTTCACCTTGGTTATTATCAAAAGACGGAACAAAACCTTTAGGGTTTATCTGTGGGAGACAGATTGATCTTTTGATAGACTTGTCTGTGTGAGACATATTTGTTTATTGTCAAATCCTGCGATTTTGGATCGTAGCAACTCTTAGTTGTGGGTGAGATCAGCTAAGGGAATCAAGTGCGCGGTATCCTGCTGGGATCAGAGGCGTAGGATCATAACTGTACCTTGGATCACTGGGAGATTGATTGGGGTTCAACTACAGTCCAGTCCGAAGTTAGTGATAGGTGTCTAAAACACCTAATTTTATATCTAGTATTTATGTTTTCTTTGCTATTTTTCATGTGAATTATGTATCTTACGGTTTTTTTGAGTGATTTAGGTGTTTTGGAGGCATTTAGAGCGAAACAAGAAGAAACAATGTATTTTGAGCAGGATCGGCAAAGTGGCATTTTGACATGCAAGCGATATTCGGAGCCCAGCCGAGGATAAGGGGAATTCATAGAAGGAGAATGTTAAAGGTATATTGGACAATTATTCGGGGTCACCATCATTATATTTAACCCAAAAGAGAAAATCAAGTCGTGACTTTCTCTCTAATTCAGTCACATCTCGGCGTTTGCTGCTCCAAGGGTTTGCTGCCGATCCAAGCACCACTGCCGCCTAACCAAGATTTCATATGGTTCGTATCTCAGAAGTTGTGACAAGCACAGTGTGTGGGTTCGAGTTCGGTAAAGGATTTTAGGCTACAGAACTTTTCGAGACAACAGAGAAGAGTTGGATTTTAAATTGAGAGAAGTCAGGGGAGAATCGATGAAGATTTGTATCGAGAGAAAGGGTTCTCAAAGAAATGGAGCAGGAATTGGAGAGATGGGTTTGTTCTAGATTCGAATCACTAAAAAATTGTCAGGAATGGAGTTTGTTTCCATGGATTAAGGTCAACTGGTTGGTAGCGAAGAAATTGAAGTTAGGATTTGATATGTGAAATCTTGAGATTGGAATACAGGAAATCAAATGAACGAAGAATTGGTCGAGCTCGTGTGATGTTGGGTTCGAATCTGGGATGAATTGAGAAGATCTGATGCTGCTCAATGGTGGAGACTCAGGTGAGAAGTCACCATGGTATGAGTGAACTGAGACGGCAATGAGTGGCTGAGGTTGCAGTTGAGAAGAACAAAGAAGATTGGGTTTGTAATTATGCTACTGATGGTCGAAGTGGTAATGCAGTCAAATGGGATTCTGGTGGTGATTTGGTCTGAGCTATTGTAGCTAGAATGAAGCTGAAAGAGGTGCAAGGAAGTGATGCATTTTGAATGAGTTATGGTGATTACAGATACAAGGAAATTGAAGCTCAAATATATGTATTTCTAGGTTGAATGGTGTTGATATATAATTGCAGGGAACTAAACATCCATCAAGTGAGGGCCTTTGGCACCGGTTTGTGAACTATGGCCTGGATATGGAATGCAATATTGACTGCCAGCGAAGGCCTGAGTGGATGGAGTTGTTGTTGCAGCTGAACTGAAGACTTGTTGCAAGTGTTTATTGAATGAATGCAGGTATTGGTGCTATGTGTTGCAGTGACCTGAGAAGGGGTATGAGTCTATGGTGCAGCTACAGATAGTTCAGAGAAATGGGTTTGTGCTGATGCTGTTGAAGTTAAGCTGTTAAAGGAAGTCAGATGGGGTTGCTGCTGGAAATGTACAAGTCTACTAGTTTTAATGGGTTGGCTTGGTCAGAATGAAGCAGGGAGAGAGCTATAGATAGTGCTGATTGCAGGGAACTGGTGGTTGATGCAACGGAGATCTGGCTGGAGTTAGTCATGTTATTGGTGATGTTGTTTAGCAGCTGAAGAAGCTGCTGATAAATGCAATGCAGAGCTGAGGAGGAGCACCAGATGGTTATGTTGCAGTGATGGTTGCAATCATGATGAAGCTGACTTGGGATTGGTTACATGGTGGAATTGCAGTTGAAGAAGAACCAGGTACAGGGTTTGGTGATGCTGATAATGGATCGAGATTAACATAATTTGAGATCTCAGAAGATGGATTGATGGGTCCTGAGCTCGACTGGGTTTAATAAAATGGAGATAGATGATGTTGGATCATAATTCAGTAAGGTGTTAGAGCCGTTGACTGTATTGCAGCGGCAGCTGAGTGCCTGAGAGTTGCGCAAGAACTGCAGGTGGTGTTGATTGGCCTGAGCAGAGAAAGAAATGTGTTCGCAGGTGCAGTGACTGGAGATGGACATGGATCTGGTGCAGTTGTGCAATATAGAAATGTGTAAAGAATACTGCAGGGAATGAGATTTGAATTGTTGTCGGAAGTGATGCTAAGACAATCTGAACTAAGCTTGTCAGTTCCATGAGACTGACAGGCTTTGTATTTTAGGAATGGGCCTGGACTGGGCTGTCACTACTAGTGCGCTGGAATGTGAATGAATACGAGGTGACCAGGCTTGGTCGAGATTTCCAGTCTTATATCTTAGGAAAGCCAATTCCACAGGGGGAGGGGATATAAAAATCTCTTTAGGGTTCTATTCAGGAGATCTCTTCTTCTAATTCTACTTTTGTTTAGGGTTTAGAAACATGATAGGTTTTCTCTTCCTTCTTGTTATGAACTCCATGAACATGAGCTAAGTTTTTGTTATTGGTTAATGGTTAAGTCGATTTCATATAACATGATTTCTTGTTTGATATATTAGTTTTTTCTCAATATTATCGATTATGATTCACTAGAAATATCGCCATGTATGATTGAATGTTTGTTTTGTCAAGTTGCAAATTGGTAGAACTCACATGCATATCTATTGCTAGATTAGAGTTTATTATACGTAAACGTGATAAATTTCTGATTGCAAGTAGCGTAATTGTGAATATTGCTTGTAGTGGTACATCCTAGTAATCACAAGTGAGTCATAACCTTTGTTAAATCGGATTAGTTCTTTTACACGTTCGATTGCTTTGATTGGACTGATTTCATAGAACTTAGTGCACCTAGGGAATAAAACTTGATTAGTGCTTTTACACGTTAAGTTGTTCTCTTAGGTAGAATTCATATTCGCATCTTTTAATGTGTTTGTTGATGACAAAAGGAAATTAACGGGGTATTTTTGCGATCAAGGTATCCTAGGGCCTTTGATAATAAGAGATTAAATATCAATTCTAGTTACTATGACAAGAGCATGTTAGTGAATGAAAACGAAATCCTTAACCAATCTTTTCACATATTTGAATTGTTTGCTTTATTTCTTTGTTTGTTTGTTTTTATTTTATTTTAGTATATAAAAATCAGAAATCCCCCCACTGGTATTTATAGGAAACCGAAACAATTTGACAACCTTAGTCCTCTCTGTGGGAACGATCCTTTCTTGCCCTTGCTATATTTATATTTTGAGTAGTAAGAAAGTGTAATTAATTTTTGACGCATACGACAGCAATCAGTTAGCTTGGAGTAGGCTAGTGTCTGTAGCGGCTTAATACAGTGTGTGTTCAATGGACTAGGTCCCGGAGTTTTTCTGCATTTGCGGTTTCCTCGTTAACAAAATTTCTGGTGTCTGTGTTATTTCTAATTTCGCGTTATATTTGTTTAATAATTGAAATAATACAGGTTGTGCATTTGAATCAATCAATTGGAAATCCGACCTTTGGTTGTTGATTGATATTGATTGATCCTTGAAAATTGGTCTTTGGTACCATCCAAGTTATTCCTTGTATTTGATTAGAACTCGTAGTCTTGCTTGAGTAAATCAAATCAAGAGAGAGATATAAACTCGTTGATGTACTTTTAATTGATTGAGTCTTGTTGATTCTCTTAAAAGTATATTCGAGTTTGTCCATACAGATTGCTAAGCGAAATATTAAGTGGTGTTGTTAGACCCCCGCTTTTTTAATTGGTATCAGAGCAGGCAAACACGTTCAAGACCTTACAAGTCTGTGTTTATAGCAATCTGAATATATGGATAAGAGCATCTCTGATAACGCAACATCAGTTCAGAGGATTTCAGATATGTTTAAAAGACCTGAAACTTCTGAGAAAATCCCTTACTCTCGTCCATCAACTGAATCTACATTCAACTGGGAAAAATCTCTTGATGAACGGTTGGATGATCTTTCAGACGATAGTGATTCAGAAGAAGGACAGAGTATTGATGAGGAAGTCTCTCATATATCAAGTTGTTTGACCGTGCTTTGAAAGAAAAGAAGTCGACAACTTGCTTGAAAAAATACATGGGTCCTCTTTGTCAAGAAAACAGGAAGTTAAGAAAACTCTTTAAAGGCTATGATGGTGGGTACATGCTCTTACAATATACCATTATTGTGGAAATAAAGGACGGATTGTTCCGTCTTTTGATAATAGCAGTTAAATGAATTACTTTCTTGCGAGCAGGTTTAGAAGGAGTAGAATCCTGTTTTTAGTATCATTGCAGACTGCCAAGGGTTTTTCACATGAAGAATTATCACAAGCTTTAACAAAATTGATCTTACCAGTTTTTGGAGCGTCTATTCCTTTATAGCCCAGACCACGTGTATCACGATGTTCTTTACATGATCCAAGCATAGAAGATAATTTTGTGGAGTTAGAATTGAATTTTTATAGACTCACTTCTAGTGAATTTATTTTATTAAGGGCAACTGCAAGTTTAGTCTCCAAGGATTTTTCTTTGGCAAGAAGACTGCGTTCTTTGTTGTTAAAACATTTTTTTTTGAGATTCACATCTTGCTTCGGTTTCTGCGAGTCTTTCTTTCAACATGAAGAGATTTAGAAGAAGGTTATCACATTCGATCCTTTTTGAGCAAACTTCTTCTTTGTGATATTTAATGGTATATTGTAAGAGCATGTACCCACCATCATAGCCTTTAAAGAGTTTTCTTAACTTCCTGTTTTCTTGACAAAGAGGACCCATGTATTTTTTCAAGCAAGTTGTCGACTTCTTTTCTTTCAAAGCACGGTCAAACAACTTGATATATGAGAGACTTCCTCATCAATACTCTGTCCTTCTTCTGAATCACTATCGTCTGAAAGATCATCCAACCGTTCATCAAGAGATTTTTCCCAGTTGAATGTAGATTCAGTTGATGGACGAGAGTAAGGGATTTTCTCAGAAGTTTCAGGTCTTTTAAACATATCTGAAATCCTCTGAACTGATGTTGCGTTATCAGAGATGCTCTTATCCATATATTCAGATTGCTATAAACACAGACTTGTAAGGTCTTGAACGTGTTTGCCTGCTCTGATACCAATTAAAAAAGCGGGGGTCTAAAAACACCACTTAATATTTCGCTTAGCAATCTGTATGGACAAACTCGAATATACTTTTAAGAGAATCAACAAGACTCAATCAATTATAAGTATATCAATGAGTTTATATATCTCTCTTGATTTGATTTACTCAAGCATGAACTGCGAGTTCTAATCAAATACAAGGAATAACTTGGATGGTACCAAAGACCAATATCCAAGGATCAATCAATGACAATCAACAACCAAAGGTTGGATTACTCTAATTGATGATATAACGCACAACCTGTATTATTTTAATTATAAAGATAAAACAATATAATGCGGAAATTGAAATAGCACAGACACCAGAAATTTTGTTAACGAGGAAACTGCAAATGCAGAAAAACCCCGGGACCTAGTCCAGATTGAACACACACTGTATTAAACCGCTACAGACACTATCCTACTCCAAGATAACTTCGGACTGGACTGTAGTTGAACCCCAATCAATCTCCCACTGATCCAAGGTATAGTTATGCTCCCACGCCTTTGATCCCAGCAGGATACTGCGCACTTGATGCCCTTAGATGATCTCACCCACAACTAAGAGTTTCTACGACCCAAAATCGCAGGCTTTGACAATAAACAACTCTGTCTCATACGGAAAAATCTATTAAAGGATCAATCTTTCTCCCACAGATAAACCCTAAAGGTTTTGTTCCATCTTTTGATAATAATCAAGGTGAACAGGAACCAATTGATAATCCGGTCTTATATTCCCGAAGAAAACCCTAGAGTTATCAATCATCTCACAACAATCTTAATCGTATGGCAGCGAAACAAGATGTTTCGGAATCACAAACAATGAGACGAAGATGTTTGTGATTACTTTTTATATATTGCCTATCGGAGATATCAATCCCAAGCCAATCAATCTGATTGTACTCGTATGATAGAAGATGCAAGATCAGATCACACAACTACGATAAAAGTAGTATCGGTCTGGCTTCACAATCCCAATGAAGTCTTTAAGTCGTTAACCTGGTTTTAGAAGAAGAAAACCAAAGGTTAAAGGAGAATCGACTCTAGTATGCAAACTTTTATCATACGTAAGGTGTGGGATTATTTTTGCACAATACTAGATGTCTCCTTTATATAGCCTTTCAAATCAGGGTTTGCAATCAATGTTAGCTTAGTAACAAAGCATTCAATATTCACCGTTAGATGAAAACCTGATTTAGATTCAAGATAATATTTCTCAACCGTTAGATCAAAAACTTATCTTGTTATACACACTTGACAATGCACGCTTCTAGGTTTGTTAACCGTACCCAAACGTATGCACTTGTTGGTTCAACAATAGTTAACCAAATGGTTAGCCATATGAGCATTTCATATCAACCATGTTATTCTTCACCATAACTAGTTCAAATGACTTCAAATGAACTAGTTAGAGAGTTGTTAAATTGCAAGGAAATCTTATGTACTACACAAGACACAATTGAAGCAAAGATGATTTGATTCACTCGAATCGGTTCATGAAATTTTATAGCCACGGTTTGCAAACTGCATTCCTTAGTATTTTTAAGTTTAACTTCATAAATCATCTTCAGATATATAACCTTCTCAAGTTCGCAGACTAGGTTCGCGGACTTAAGTTACCGGGTAGAGTTTACAAACTCCAGCAGAAATTCTCGGGTATGAGAACTTCGCCGGTTGGCGGACTGAGTTCGTGGACTTAGCTTCACGCAAGTAGTTTGTCAACTCCAGCAGAAATTCTCGGGTTTGAGAACTTCGGCAGTTCGCGGACTGGGTTCGCGGACTTGGCTCACGTCATTCTTCCGGTTCTCTTGATCAACAAAGTTCGCAAACTTTGGTTCAAGGAATAGGACTTATACATAAATGTGTTTCCACAACAATGCTTATGTCCACCATTGGTTATGTAATCTAAACTCTCATTTCCATAATTGAAACATTCTTACAGGACGTTATACAGTTGTTACACCATTTTTCGTCAAAGCAATTTTCAAGATGATTGAAACATAACATGAATTTCGTCACATTGTAAAGATAAACTTGATTGAAGCGAAAAGCTTACCAACACATATTTTGAGATATAGATAGGAGAGGTATACTCAGCTTGAAATACCAAATGTGTATAATCCAAGTCTATATATATAGCATACGACTTCTTGTCTCAAAGAGCAGGAGATAGAGTAGATAGACTTTTGAGTGATAGATAAGTTCAAGTCTTGGCATACCTTTTTGTCAAGAAGTTCTACCGGTTCCTTGAGTAGTTCTTCTACTTGTATGATGAATCGCCATGAAGTCCTTGAGCTCAACTACACTTTCTATCTTAGTCCGAGACTTATCTATAATAGACTAGAAATCAAGACTTATAGTTTTGATCACTAACATTGACAAACATGCTTGAGATAGCAACGCATGCGAGTTTGACCGAGCAATGCTCTAACACTGGGGACTTCTCGCGGCAACGAGGGCATCACATAAAGACTCAGAATTTACTCCCTGAAGATTCAATTTGGGTGAAAGACCCTAAAGCGAGTACGTTTTGTCAGACAATGTTTACACGATCTATTGTTTGGGTTTTCACATTTACAATGGAAGCCGAAAACCCAATCACCTCGAAATTTCATATCATCCCATATTTTTCCCTTTCCCATGTAACATTCACGGTTTCACAATTTTCTCGAATGATTTTGCTACGTACATTCTCAATTCAGATTTTGACATATCAATTGATCAAAGGGCCATTATTCCAAAACAATCCAAAAACTCTTATAAGAAACAATCATCTATCAATCCAAAAACCATAAAATCAAACCATAAACTAGGCGTTTCTTTTGCTTTTCAAAAAAATAATAAAAAACTTAAGAAAAGGAAGTTCAGAAGACAAAAGATATTCAAGGGAAATCATTCAACAACGGTCCGTTCTTCTTGGAGAAAGCATCCTTCGCGCTTTGAAGAGACGCTTGTTTCAACTTCAACTCCTGAGACAACCTTTCGACTTCTGCTTCATGTTGGTTGATCACATCCGCAGAGGGACCTTCGATCGCTTCAGCCTGTAACTTTTGGATCTCGGAAAAATCTTCACAGAACCAAGAGACGTTGAACTCAAAGTCTACACATACATCCCGGTGAAACTTCCAGCTCGAAATTACATCTCCCGAAATAGTGTGGCCGGTGAGGTTGCACATGTCATGAATTGAGGATAAGGCTTCTTCGACACGCTTAACTAATGCAAATCGGCTAGTGATCTTTTTAGTTGTTGCAATATGTCCATACCTTTTCCATATCTTGGTATACAACGCCTCATACTTAGATGGTACACTAAAGTCTCCGATCAGCACACGGTCTTCATAAGGAGTCAAAAATGGAAGGTCGAAACTGGCGCCTGCAACTGATTCCGCAACCAGCAGGGGTTCCTTGGCAACAATCGCACCTGCATCCGCGGGGGCGTTTTCCATCATCTGAAGTGTGGCAGCATCTTCACGACGAAATCTTCATCTCCAGACCGCTATCAGGAACGACTTCCATGGTTGGAGACATCACCACATCTTCACCGCGACGAATCTCCATCTCAGGGTTATCTTCGATGGCTTCTTCCTGTGACAACACCGATTGAGTATTTATTCCGAATAAATAAATAGCCTAAAAAAAGGGTGTGGAAAACTTACCGACTCATTTATGGGTGCACTGGAAGAAGACTCGTTATTGTATTCAGAAGTGCTCCTCTCACCACCGGAACTCGAACTTTCTTCCTCCTCGGATTTTTCTTCAAGAGATTCAGTCTTGTCGCCTCCTTCCTCAAGAGGCGCCGTCTTTTGGCCGTGGGAAAGTCTAGCAAATATATTCGAGTTTTCAAGACCCTGAGTCAAAAAAAGAAGAAGGAGGAGTCAATGAAGAAATGGAAAATTTGTGTAATTCAGCCAGGTCAGTGAGGGAATCATACACACCTGCGTGTTGAAAGAACTGAAAGTCACAAGAGTTGTCGAATCCGATTGGAAGCCACCTGCACGACTTTTCGACCTTCGCTCCTTTCCCTGGGGATTGTCTACATCCGAGCTAGAGGATTTTCGCTTGCCCGAAGGAAGCTGTTTCGACAATTTATGCTTGGATGGAACCTCAGAGGAAGGTTTTTCACGTGGTTTCGTCACAACATCCTGCACGAACTGATGAATGGCGAGAAACTCATCTTTCCAGAAGATATTATATTTGGGAGTTGTCACAGGTTTTCGTTCTGGGAGCAAGAAGGGAAGGCTTTTATCCGGTGCAAAGACACTATAATCAATAACGATGGGTAGCAATTTAGCTGGAGCTTTCGATGGGCGACTAAATGGGACTCCCTGATCAAAGCCCATATGTCGATCAACCCTGTCAATGTTGTAAAGGACTACTCCACAAGACCCTCTGAAAAGAGATGGCACATACCCGGGTATGCAGCTTCGCAAGAACACAGTTTCTCCAATACTCATATTCTTGCCAGCAGAATGCAACATCACGTTCGGTGCGGAAGCAAAAGTGTCTGGTTGAACTATGGAGGCGTGGGCCGGAGCTCAAGGAATAAAGTTGACTGCATGCGAGTTGTCAAGAAAATCAATGAGCTTTGCGCCAGGTCTTGGATGCCTCTCCAACCAACGGAGTATCCTAGAGCCGCCATATGTATCAGGGAATAAGGTTCTCGGGTTAGGAGCGTAATTTTCAAAATGCTCCCACAACCATGCCTGGAGAAAGGCGACATGGATGTACGAGTCTACTTTCATGTACCCATTAGAGACGTGCATGTCCGCTACTAAGTGATCCAAATGGGTGTATAAAGAACCAAGAAACAGACTGCCGATGGGAAGGGCAACGCCTTTCGCTAGTTTGATAGCAAATTTAATAAGCTTCTGCCTTATATCCTTCTTATCGGAGACATCATCAAAAATGTCTCTGGATAGCCACAGAACTAAAACTGCAGCAACATGGAGTGTATTATCCAGCACTAGATCCAACTCCGGATCATTAGGGAACCACTCAGACACCCACCAGTTATAGAAACACTTTTCCTCATGATTCTTTCGAACATATCCTGCTGCTTTCGTGACCAAAGTGGCGTGTATTTCTTATTCTTCCTCAGACAAGATAACATCAAATTTCCAAACTATTGGAAGAATCAATAGAAAAGCTACTCTTTTCAAGGAAATAGTCATCTCACTCCATCTATATATGGCTGTAAGAGTTTCCGGACACCATCTGGAGATGAAAGCGATCAAGCCTGCAATGTCTTTTCTGATTTGAAGTGTTGCAGAAGCCATGACAGCATTCACGATTTGCACTCCAGTCAGATTAACTCTTACATGGTCTCGGCTCATCATGAACTTCATCCATCTGTCATAAGAGCGCAATGGACTATGACAGATTTTGAAGTCTATGGGAGAAGCTAGATATTCTTTCTTCTGAAGGCAAAACCTCATTATACGCCCTGGACAGACTGATTGGACTTCTCCATCATTTTCCAAATCAGTCAAAAGAGTTGGCACGAATTTGGGATGGGTCCTTGTAATCGTAGCAGACTTCGTAAAAAACTCATCATTTGTGTTCGGCTTGGAGTTGTTGGCACTTCTCGACGCGGCGGCGGAACTGCTTTCAGGTGACATCTTAACAAAATTCCTTATGCTTTTGAGGTAACTACGACGAAGCAAAACAGAAAAGTTACTACTTTGGAGAAAAAACCGTGCATAAAGGTTTTGTCAGAATCAAGTACGATGATAAAAATCCACGACAAGTGTTCTATGGGAAACTTTGTTTGGACGCAAGTCATAACCATGCATAGACAAAAAGGAGCACGCATATACAAAAGAATGGGGACTGATAATCGCTTCAACAAGCCATGGTTTGCTACGGGAAACGTGCCCCTAGCCAAAACTGTGTCTCTCAGCAGGAAATATGCTCTCGACCAAAGGGAGAGTGTGTCCCACCACGGAAATTGTGCACACGGACACAAAAGGAAAAGGAAACTCTAAAGCTAGGTTTTCATGGGAGAAGAACTAATGCGGCGACCCATCTGTGCAAGCCTACTTTGCATAATAATTGGCTTCCTTACTATCAATGTGACGACTAATATTACTACTATACTCCTAGCATAGAAGAATCATTCATACAAAAGTATTTCTACGGGTTTATGGAGGATATGCATGTGGCTAGGGTTTACACCAACAACAAAAAAGAAAAAGGAGGGGAAGAAACGTTGGAAGTGCGCTCGCCTACTCTTCTGCTTTGCTGCTAACACGAAGATGTGGAAACAAAGCCAATATTACAAAAATAAAAGATGAGCGATACCTTTTATATACATATTACTTTTGGAATTTGAGTAGAAGAAGGTTTCCTTTTATAAGCACAACACTTTTGGAACTGGAGTAGAGGAAGGTTTATCGTTTGAGCTATGCACGGAAAAAAGAAATCGGTCCCGCGGAGGCACTGCTCCATGGCGCCAACAGTCCTCGGCCAATACAATGCCAAACAATCCGCATACAAACAACCATCTCAATTGCTCCAAGCCAGCAGCCATCTCGGCCATTCCGCGTCCAAGCCAGTGGCACCATCTCCGTACGACCAAGCTATCCGCACCACTCCATGGACATCCCAAACAAGCCGCGCCATCCACCATTCCATGGTAACCGCGCCATATACCTTTCCTAGCCAACCAGCGCCCGTTTCGTGGGTCAAGTCGCAATGTCATCTTTGCCAATCAGTAGCCAAAGTTTCAGCGCTGACGCCAACACCCTATGGCCAAGTCAGAATTACGCAGAGCCGCCAACACATGGATCACGAATTCCTCATGCCTTCCGCTAAAGGTTGGTTGAATTTCCTCGGCAATATCTTCACGTCTTTCCCTTTCGATTTTACTCTTGTCTGTCACCATCTCATGCTTACCCCGCAACAATGCCATTCTTACGTGCTAAGCATGGGACTTAATGTTGATGGTGGTTTTTAGCTTTGGGTTAAAATCGTAAAACCTTGCATCTGATGTGACGTCACTCTGTAAGGAAACAAAGCCGTGAGTGCTAACCTATCCGCTGGCATATCCATTGTGTCTTTTAGTATATCTACATGAAATTTATCCAGACTGGAGAATGTAGCAACCATCCCAGATGTTCTGTAAATTTCGGCGCAACAGAGTAGCACGAATTTCCAAATATCAAGGATAAGGTATTCGCATAAGGTATTCAATCAGAAAAGCATGCTGCTCTCTGGCAATGAACTTAAAAGAACTCTGTGTCAACAAATATAATTCCACCAATTGCCCTGAATAACTTGCAGAAGTTAGGGTTTCACGCCTCGTGCAGTACAACAGACCTTGCTTGACGAAAGTAAGCCTAGGAAAACTAGGAAATTAATCCTCCATGGATTAGTAGGTGCAAAACCCTACCCAGAATCAGAAAAAAAAAAGGGAGCCGCAGCATCAAAGGGAGGCATGGCCATGCCTTAGGCCAGCTGGCGCCACTTGCCATTGGCCACGCCCCATCCTAAACCGTCCTTATTTCCCTAGACCAATCAGGTCGGTTTAAACTCGCCACGCGCACATAACTTGTGGCTGGGCCCATACTTGCCGGCCCCACTTCCTATCGACCAACCAGGTCGCTCTAAAGCCGCCACACTCTCGCCAGAAGTGTATCCACGCCCATGCTTGGCCCGCCCTCTTTTAATCGACCGATCAGGTCGGTCTAAAGCCGCCACACTCTCACCAGAAGCATAGCCGCGCCTTATGTTTGGCCGACCCCCTTTTCTTGGCCAATCAAGTCGCTCTAAACTTGCCACCATACATTAAAGGCCAAACACACCTTGCCGCGCCACCATACTAACTGGTAAGCCAAACGCGCCCTGCCACAACAACATATTGATCGGAATGCCGACATGCCACTCTGCCGCGGTAACATGCCAACATGCCACTCCGCCGCGGTAACGTGCCAACATGCCACTTCGTGGCAACATGCCATAAATAGCGCTCTATGTGCTAACCTACCTCCTAGTCCGAAACACGACTTTTTATTAACCAAAATCCTAATTTCCAGTCGTGCAAAAACTATGCCTCTTCGGCCCAGCAGCATGCCACGAGCCGTGTGGGACCCAGGAAGACCTAGGGTTGGCTCCATATCATGGCCACCCACAACAATCCATACTCATATGGACGTTTCCATACTATGGCCTTGCCATAACTCCTTTGACATAGCTATGGCGCCATTTGCACAAAAGTGTTACCATGTCGCGGCCGCAAGCCACACATACTAACCAGGTTTTCGACATGCCAAACCCTAATTTGGCCAAAGTTACTACGCCAACCAAATCCAAATAACGTTTCCCAGAGCATTGGGATTGATGTGGCAACAAGGCCAATTTTTCCACGCCACATGTGAGTCCAACACCACGACGCCAAACCCTAGCATTGGCCATGCCGCCAAAACCTAACCTTGGCCATGCCGCCAAACCCTAACCTTGGCCACGGCGCCAAACCCTAGCTTGGACACGCCGCCAAGCCCTAACTTTGGCCACTGAGCCAAATTTTAGCTTTGGCCATGTTACAACGCCACTTACATGCCGCTATGCCATGGCTAATAGCATGCCTCTATGCCACGGCTACACCACTGGCATGCCACAACTACGCCACTGGCATGCCACAACGCCACTGGCATATGCCCCTAGCATGCCGCTATGCCATGGATCCACCAGGCGCCACATCGCCAATGGCGCCACTTCGATATACAACAAGATGCATCCATAATCAACGGCCATCCTTCCTCATGAGATGCAATCTCAGCCATCCAAGTTCGACACCAAACTGACAGACTTATGACGAGTTTTAGGCGACCAGCTGCCTAAATCTAGTGGACATGGCTACGCCAGGCGCCACTTGCACCACCGTGCCACTGGCATGCACGAGCCATGCCAGCCATGCCACATTTCCACTGGCATATACCAAAACACCACCTCGCCATTATCAGGCGCCAACACAAGGTAGCCATAATCAATGGCTACCCTCCTTCATGAGATGCGATCTCAGCCATCGAAGTTCGCCACCGAACTGACAAACTTGTGGCAAGTTTTAGGCGACCAACCAAAACGATCCTAAAAGCATTACATTTTATTTTCCTACGGTAAGTCCCTTGACTTTGACTTGCCACACGTAGCGAAGTGTTGCATGTTTTCCACGAAAACACTCGAGACATCGAACATGTCACAAACTGGGGGATACTCATCAGGGTATTGGTATGGCGGTTTACAGCGTGCAACGCGCCCGTTACAAGAAAGTGTCATGAAGCAGGACAATTAGTGGTGGTGAAAAGTAACGGTGTAAACGAATTCATTTCCTTCATCATGGAAGCATAATGTCTGACGGTTACACGAATTCACTTCCTTCATCATGGAAGCATAACGTCTGACGGTTACACGTTACTCTTTTCTTCCACCACTCAATATTTTCCACTTCCTACGAGACCAGGGTACGTTTCAATATGAATTGTATAAATAAGTTTAACCTATTTTCAGCAAACAACAAGTTTTGGTGGGCAACAACACAATATCTAGAAATCACCTGGTAGCTTTCCGTTCTGCTAGCCAGTTCTACTTTCTGATACAAGTAATAAACAACCACACCTTCAGAATCAAATATTCTAGTCTCAACACTTTGTTCGCTTCCCTCCCTAAGACCAACCCTTCTCCTTCACTCTGTGACCGAAGCAAACCTGGAATGGCCATTTCTTGGTTTAGGCCAGATTTGTACAGATTGATCTCTCGAATCAAAAGTACTCCCGTGCAGTACATATTAGGTTTAGACTCGTTTCTCACCCACACACGAATTTACCAAAATTAGCAGAAACTGTTTTCACCCACAAACAACTTTGAACATGTGCAGTAACGCTTATCTTTTATTGTTCAAAGATATTCCTTATTATTTAAGGAGAATCCCAGATCGAAAATAAATTGAGAATCTTTTAATTAAGGTTTATAATTTTATATTTGGAAAACAAAAATTAGTAATGTGCATTTACTAGTTGGAGAATTTCTAAGAGATTTCGGTCAATATTTGAACAAAGCATTTCCAGGAATTATGGAAACCGAATTTGGAAATATATTGCATATCTTGAGAATATTTTCGGTTTTGGAGATTCCTTGGTGTCCAAACTTCCTTGGTCTATAAATATTGAAGTTTGCATTTCGAGCAAACTAATCCTTAGAGCCAGCAAAACTACCTAGTTGTGTTGTTACTGGTTGAACCGCCTATTCAGAGAGGAAAGTAACCTAATTAGGCGAAATCTCTTATAGTCGCTCGGTTTAAAGACTTCTTTGGGATTGAGAAGCTCTATTAGTACCGTTGGTGGGAAACTAGATAATTTCAGTTTATCTTCTGTTTTCGATTGATTTGATTGACTAACGGTTGTTAAACTTTGATTGCACCTAGTTTTTTATGCTTGAGAATCTTCTCGTCTGATATAAGATTCACTCAAACTAGATCGAAGTTTCGACGGGGATCTTTAAACTGTTTGTAGATCTAAAGACGTCCTGTGATAATCCATTGTTGTTAACAGACTCCGTTCTGTGTCTGATTGATCACAAGAGATTCAAGTTGATTGTGTGCAGGTGTTTATTGAAGATTTAAGAAGATTTGAAGACGAAAAAGATTTATGATTTGGGTTTATAATCTTTGGTGTGTGCAATACTTGTTTCGGGTAAAGTGGGTCCAACTATAATCATTTTATCTTTGTGATAGATTAGATTGATTAGTTGAGTAGATTGGCATCAATACAATTCTTTGTGACTAAAAGTATTGATTGCAAAAATATTGAAAATTACTTTGGTAGTTGTTATTGGATAGATCTAAGGACCCGACAAAGGAGTTTATTGAGATAAATGGAAGAGCCTTTTGTCGAACTCATATCACTTGGTTGAAAAGAGTTATTACCGAACAGATTTGTTGTTCCTTTACTGTTTGGAATATGAACCAAAAGAATTGTTCAAAGTGCATGACTTACTGCAAGTTGGAGGCGCAAGGATTCAGACGGAACTAGGTGAACTATAGGTTTAGTTGCTTGGTCTCAACTATACGAAGTTGGTTTGATTGTGTATAGCGGCTTAATCCTGAGAGTATTCAATTCTGGACAAGGTCCCGGGGTTTTTCTGCATTTGAAGTTTCTTCGTTACAAAATCTTGCTGTGTCATTTACTTTTATTTTCCGCAATTATAATTGTTGTTATTATAATTTAAAGTAAATTACACAAACGTTAGTTCCTATTTTACTTGATAGCAATCATATTGTGTTTGGTTAAGTCCAAACCTTTTATCAAGTAAACATACTTCGTTGTTGTATTTTTTCGATCTTGTATCCATAGACGATCACACGAAGTGTGAACCGATTAGTTGTGTTGTCTCGACTCGGTCCATAAACAGTCACTTTTGGAGAAAGGACTTATGAGCGGAAAAGTTTTAAATTGAGGTATATTTGGGTACCCTCGTCTTTTCAATTGATATCAGAGCAGGCAAACATGAAAAAAATCTAACAATGTGTTTGATGCGATCCAACCTATAAGAATTGAATCTATGTATGATTCAGTTAACGTAGTAGCAGGATTTGATATCCTAAAGGTCCCATGGTGGAAGTCACAAATGAAGAGTGCAATATTCTCATTAAAGGAATCTTCTAGGAGTTGGTTAAGAACTTACAACTTTTCGAGAAAGTCTCTCTTTCATCTAAGAGATGACACACTGATTACCCCTTATGAATCTCTCATTCAAGGAAATCAATATAGTTCAAGAAGGATTCTCAATGGTAAACTGATTGGGTTACTGAATGCCTCTTCTATTGCTTTTATTTCTCATTGTGAACATCTCACTAAGAGAAATTGTCAAATCAAAATCTTAAGGCTTGTGAATCTTTTCTTTGGTCCTTATCAACAATATCCACAAACAATCCTGTTAGATTAGATTTTAGAAGCAACCTTATGGAAAGGGATTCTCAAATAGAGAATCAAATAACTCGAAACCTTTTCAAAATAAGAGCTCTTACTATATTGAAAAATAATATTGTAATAAAATCATGTTGCAATATAAGTTGAGTTAAAGAAACACTTCGAACTTATGAGAACAAGAACTATCTTTTCATCTTTTAAATGAATAATAGTCATATGCATTCACCTCACAATGGTTTCTTCGAAACCAGTGACAGGATAAAAGGATTTGCTAATCCTGATATGTCAAACTATGGCATAACCCATAACTCATGGATTGATCTTCGGTTCTGTGGATTATTTTGGTTCCTAAAATCCATGAACGGATTGGTATCATGCCTATTGAAAGAATCTGTTACCGAAAATATGTTTTCTTAAAAATAGATGTCTCCTCAACATCATAAATAAAAACTTGGATTATTTTGCAAGTCTTTATAATATTTTCGGTCAAGGTAAACTTTGTGATTCCTCAAAATATTTATCTGGAGGCTCTCTTAAGCATACTTTCAAGGATGATACCGAATGAAGATCTAAGGAGAAATCTTACAACGATGATTCTCTCCGAGAAACTTGCTCGAATGTTCAAAGGAAAGTGCTACCAATTTCTCTATATGGTGAATGGAGTAACCCGTGGAGAAATTGTCAGTGAAAATTGTATTCATGAGATTGAAAAATATCTTGATTCCCTGGAATCAGACAGGCTAACGTTGTGCAACAACACATGCTATAATTTAATTAAACTCATATCCTCTTCAAAGGTGCATGCATCCAGTTTACTAAATGGTGTACTAGACCTAATCGAAAGAAGAGTCCTACTTGATGAAAGAGTTGATATTGAATGGAAACGAGTACTCTACTACAAAGAGTTAATAAAAACATCCCATGAAAATTTGTCAGATGATGTTGTGCAACTTACCAACACTCTTAATCATCTTGAGAATGTTTTGTGGAAGTTTCAGTCTCTACTTGATGAGATTACTCCTTAAACAGAATTACAAAGTGACCTAAGAAGACACTTGTATTAGATAACAAGGATGAATAAGTTTAAACTCTTGTTCAGAAAAATAGATATTAGCTTTTGATTATTTCAATAAAGTCTATGATGAATAAAACTATCTTATTTATGAATAAAATTATTAGTTTATAATTTTACTTGTGATAGTTTTCGATTACATAGCATGTGCTTGAATGCTTTATATTATTGCTATGTATGTTTAAGGGATGTTTGGTTTCAGTTTTCATAACATTATTATTCGATCTCATATTGTGTGAACCCTTATGGTTCGGGTGACTTTTTGGTTTAGCAGGATCAAGTTCTAGCCCATGTTGGTAGGCTTTATCAAAGGATCATGAGGGGTTATGATTGAAACAATATGTGAAAAAGTCACAATATGTTGAATCGTTTGGTTTAGTATAAAAGTGTTTGTGGGTGAAAACCGTTTCTGCTGAATTTGGTAATTTTAGGTGTGTGGATGAGAAACGAATCTAAACCCTAAACAATGTACTGCACGGGAGTACTTTTGATTCGAGAGATCAATCTGTACAATCCTGGCCTAAACCAAGAAATGGCCGTTCCAGGCTTGCTTCGGTCACAAAGTGAAGGAGAAGGGTTGGTCTTAGGGAGGGAAGCGAAGAGAGTGTTGAGACCAGAATCTTTGATTCCAAAAGGTGTGATTGTTTATGACTTGTATCTGGAAGTAGAACTGGATAGCAGAATGGAAAGCTACCAGGTGATTTCCACATACTGTGTTGTTGCCGACCAAAAACTTTTTGTCAGGTGAAAAATAGGCGAAGCCTATTTATACAAGTCATATTGAAACGTACCCTGGTCTCGTAAGAAGTGGAAACGATTGAGTGGTGGAAGAAAAGAGTAACATGTAACCGTCAGACGTTAGGCTTCCATGATGAAGGAAGTGAATTCGTGTAACCGTCAGACATTATGCTTCCATAATGAAATAAATAAATTCGTTTACACCGTTACTTTTCACCACCACTAATTGTCCCGCTTCATGACACTTTCTTGTAACAAGCGCATTGCACGCCGCATGCTGTAAACCGCCAGATCAATACCCTGATGAGCATCCCCCAGTTTGTGACATGTTTGATATCTCGAGTGTTTTCGTGGAAAACATGTAGCACTTCGCTACGTGTGGAAAGTCAAAGTCAAGGGACTTATAGCCAGAAAATAACATGTAACGCTATTAGGCTCGTTTTGGCTGGTCGCCTAAAACTTGCCACGGGTTTGTCAGTTCAGTGGAGAACTTCGATGGCTGAGATCGCATCTCATGAAGGAGGGTAGTCGTTGATTATGGGTACCTTGTGTTGGCGCCTGATAATGGCGCGGTGGCGTTTTGGTATTCGCAAGTAGAAATGTGGCATGGCTGGCATGGCTCGTGCATGCCAGTGGCACGGTGGTGCAAGTGGCGCCTGGCGTAGCCATGGCCATTGTATTTAGGCATCTGGTCGCCTGAAACTTTCCACAAGTCTGTCAGTTCGGTGGCGAACTTGGATGGCTGAGATTGCATCTCATGAGGAAGGATGGCCATTGATTATGGACGCATCTTGTTGTATAGCGAAGTGGCGCCATTGGCATAGTGGCGCCTGGTGGAGCCATGGGATTTTTGCATGCTAGTGACATACCAGTGGCGTAGCCATGTAATAGCGACATGCTAGTGGCGTAGCCGTGGCATGGCGGCATGCTAGTAGCCGTGGCATAGCGGCATGCCAGTGGCGTAGCTGCGGCATAGCGGCATGCTAGTAGCTGTGTTATAGCAGCGTGTTAGTGGCGTAGACGTGGCATAGTGGCATGCCAGTAGTCGTGGCATAGAGGCATGCCAGTGGCGTTGTGGCATGGCCACTCCCGTGGCGTTGTAGCATGGCCAAAGATAAGATTTGGCTATGTGGACAAAGTTAGGGCTTGGCGGCACGGCCAAGGCTAGGTCTTGGCGCCGTGGCCAAGGTTAGGTTTGGCAGCATGGCCAATGTTAGGGTTTGGCGGCATGGCCGATTTTAGGGTTTGGTGCTGTGGTGTTGGACCCACATGTGGCGTGGCAACATTAGCTCTGTTGACATATCAATCCCAATGCTCCGGGAAACATTATTTGGCTTTGGTTGGCGTAACAACTTTGTCAAAATTAGGGTTTGGCATGTCGAAACCCTAATTAGTGCGTGTGGCATGCGACCACGGCATGGCGACACTTTTGTGCAAATAGCGCCATAGCTATGTTAAAAGAGTTATGGCAAGGCCATAGTATGGAAATGGCCACAGGAGTAGGGATTGCCGTGGGTGACTACGATATGGTGCCAACCCTAGGGCTCGTGGCATGTTGTGGGGTCGAAGTGGCACGTTTGGCATGTTACTGCCGCAGAGTGGCATGTTGGCATGCCGATCAATATGTTGTTGTGGCAGGACGCGTTTGGCTTGCCAGTTAGTATGGTGGCGCGGCAGGGTGCGTTTTGCCTTTAACATATGGTGGCAAGTTTAGAGTGATTTGATTTTCCAAGAAAACGGGCCATCCACACATAAGGCGCGGCTACACTTCTGGTGAGAGTGTGACGGCTTTACAGTGACCTGATTGGTCGATTAAAAGAGGGTCGGCCAAGCATGGGCGTGGATACACTTCTGGTGAGAGCGTGACGGCTTTAGAGCGACCTGATTGGTCGATGGGAAATGGGGCCGGTAAGTATGGGACCAGCCAAAACTTATGTGCGCGTGGCTAATTTGAGGCGACACGATTTGCCGAAGGAAATTATGCCGGTTTAGGAAGGGGTGTGGCCAATGGAAAGTGGCGCCAGTTGTCCTAAGGCATGGCTATGCCTCCTTTTGCTGCTGCGGCTCCCTGTTTTCTGATTCTGGGCAAAGGTTTTGCACCTCCTAATCCATGGCGGATTAATTACCTAGTTTGCCTAGGTTTACTTTCGACAAGCAAGTTCTGGTATATTACATAAGGCGCAAAATTAATTGATTGAATTCTATGTGTTTACATAGAGTTCTTTAAGTTCATTGCCAGAGAGCAGCATGCTTTCTGATTGAATACCTTATGCAAAGACCTTATCTTTGATATTTGGAAATTCGTGGTACTCTGCTGCGAGTGAACACAAATTGTCATGCCATATCAACATTAAGGTTTCAGCCGGGGAATATAGCATAGAAAGCATTCAAAGAAACTTATATTAAGTGAATATGGGTAAGGCGACGAAATATACAGAACATCTGGGATGGTTTCTACATGCGCCAGTCTGGATAAATTTCATTTAAATATATTGAATGGCTCAATAAATATGCCAGCGGAGAGGTTAACACTCATGGCTCCGTTTCCTTACAGAGTGACGTCACATCAGATGCAAGGTTTTACGATTTTAACCCTAAGCTAAAAACCACCATCAATATTAAGTCCACTGCTTAGCTCGGAACAGTGGCATTTTTGCGGGGTAAGCATGAGCTGGTGACATACAAGAGTAAAATCGAAAGGAAAAACATGAAAAGATTTCCAGGGAAATTCGACTAACCTTTGGCGGAAGGCATGGGGAATCCGTGATCCTTGTATTGGCGACTCTGCGTAATTCCAACTTGGTCATAGAGTGTTGGCGTCAGTGCTGAAACTTTGGGTACTGATTGACAGATATGGCATTGTGATTTGGTCCGCGGAACAGGCGCTGGCTAATTAGGTCACAGAACGTGCGGAGATGACGCTACTTTTAACGACGGAGATGGCGCTTCAATCTTGGTCGCGCGGAGATGGCGTTGCGGAATGGCGTCGTTTGCTCGGAATGGTGGATAGCGCTGCTATCTTGGCTATGTCCGTGGAATGGTGGATAGCGCGGCTAGCTTGGATACATCCGTGGAATGGTGGATACAACACCTTGAACTTCGGATACCAAACAGTGAAGATGGAGCCGTCTAGGTCGTAGAATGGACAGAGATAGTGCGGCTTTGATCACGGAGTGTTGGAGTCTTGGTATTTCTTGGTAGGAAATGGAGCGGGCGGAGATGGCGCTGCTTGTCTGGTAGAGCGCACGGAGATTGCGCTGCTTTGAGCGGTGAGGAAGGCGCTCCTTTGGCTTGGTCACGAAATGGCATGGAGAGTGCCTGGCTGGCATTGCGGGTTCGGTTTCCTTCTTCTGTGCATGACCCAAAAGAAGAAACGTTCTTCTACTCAAACTTAAAAATTCAAATTATAGAAAAGTCGTTGTCCGCCCTTTTATTTTCGTATCATTGACTTTATCTTTGTAGAGGCAAGCCTCCTTCCATCAGCATTCCAGGTGAGCCAATTATTCTTTCTTTCGTATAGATCATCATATAATTGCTCCCACCCTCTTCACAGATATCGTCTCGTGTCTTTTCTCATAGTTCTCCATTTTGTGTTCTTCATCATGTAGATTGCCGATGCAGACATAATTTAGATTTTTTTTAGTGCACAATGGGATCTTCCGGTGATGATCATACCTTTGACTCTTCGGAGAAAATTTTCGAAGTCGACGAACCAGGGTTTCTTCACATGAGGAGATATTAAACCAAATCAACCCTTTGTTCCATGCAGCCGACCGTATTATACAAGGCATGTCTCTCACCCATCTACGAGTCGTGCGGGTGCGTGCCCAGGCTTCCATGGCTTTGATTTACATGGAGGAGAAGTGGAGACATGATGAAGCATCCCAACAAGTCGGGAAATATCAACGTGATGAATCTTCTCCACAACCCAGTGCCAGGGCTGAGCGATTCGCCTCTCGATTGAAAAGGCGAAGGACTGAGTCTAAGAAACTTCTAGCCGAGAGACAGTTTAATTACCATGTCCACAATGGTATCGTAATCCTCGATTCTGAGGTGGACGAACCGGAGCATTCTAAAGAGGCTGTGGTTTGCGAGACTGAAGCAGCTTATGAAGTGGATGTCGAAATTACAGTTGAGGAAATCGAAGCGACCACTGAGGATGTTTTTGAGGAAGATGATGAGGCGGTGGAAGCATATGTTGGAGTCGTTGGAGAAACTGTGGGGACATATGCTGGAACGGCTGCCGAAACGGATTCCGGATGGGATGTTGAAGCTGCTGCTGAAACGGCTTCTGGATGGAATGCTGAAGCTGAAACAACTTCTGGCTGGGATGTTGAAGCTGCTGCTGAGATAACTTCTGGATGGAATGTTTGCTGTCAGACAAGGTGCTGGGTAAAGTGCTTGAAAAAGCTGTGATGGAGGTGTCATTGACCAAGATGTTTTGTCACTGACAACTGGTTTTCCCATTTTGCGATTTCATCCATCTTTTCATAGCTTGTAGATGTTTTTTTTTGTGCGACTGAAGCCATGTCTCGCCGAGTAACATTCCTGCTTTGATGATTTCATATTTTTGATTGAACGAATAAAATCTCCCGGAAGAACCATGAAACCCCTTTTGCGAAGAACCAGTTCTTTCATCCCCATAAATATCCAGCGGAAAGAGAGCCAGAATACAATAATGCTAATAGGCGTGTTATCTTCTTCTCGTTTAGCTACTTTCATAGAAACACCTTCAAGACGTGGGAAAACAGTAGCAACAATTGAGGATTTGACCAACCTTTTATTGGATTTTCCCTTGTAAATTATCCAGGGCTTCTGTGGCATGCCGACTGGGTGCGTAGAAGTGTGAGCTGCCACAAGCTGGATAACACGTCTGTGAGAAATAGAGAAAAACCATCAAGTGAAAGCCGTGGCTAGAGATTATTGAAGGAAGGTGTCTGCTCCGTTGCTTGATGATCTTATTTCTTGCATTACTCTTTTCTTCAGTTTATTTTGTTTTTTTGAATAAGATATTTTTGTAGGGTTTGATTTCTCTGGTTTTCAATCGACGGGTAATGACTCTGTGAGAGTTTTGGTTCACCTGGTATTTTTCCTTTAAGATGATTCAGGAAAACTTTTTTAAGGAAAGATGTTCTTTACTTGAAATTGAGAACTCTAATCATGAATGCAAGCAGTGCAATCATTTTTAGAGAAGTTACAAACATTGCATGAAAGGGGAAATTGCTAAAGAAAATACTGACAGGAGAACACTGGAGGAGAAGGTAGCACAGCGTCTTAGATATTGATGGGCTTGAGCCATTGCGAGTGAATCGTCACACCTTCCAATTTGTCGGTATTGATGAGTTTGCATTAACCACCCAAGATAACATCTGCCACCGGAGATGGGGCGTCTTCCTTTTCTTTAGGAGAATCAGGTTGAGCGGTTATCTTCATTGTTACATCTCCAACTTGAAACGAGGTCGTCTTGACTACCATATCTCCAATTTGAAATGGGTTTGTGCGTTGTGCAACCACTTGATTTTTGAGCTCGTCATATTTGATTGTGGCAGCTTCCAAATTTTTGACAAAGCACTTGAAAGTCCCGGCGTCCCATTCACATCTCTTAATGACACCCAGGTTGATAACTGGATCGAGTCCCCATGCCTGGACGAGAGGAGAAGTGGCTGGGTGTAGAAAGGGTTGTTTAACCAAACTTACTTGTGTTCGGAATCTGCGGATGAATGCCGACGGGCTTTCTACAGATAATTGAGTTACATTGGTAAGTTGTTGATACGATAACATATAATATTCAAAGTTGGACGGTTTGTTGGAAATTCTTTCAGGTATCGACATCGGCAGAGGGGACACTCCCAATTTTGCCTTGTTGTCGTGTACCCATGAGTTCCCCAGAATCATGTCGTAATTTGAGAGTTCTTTGACAATGTGAAATTTGCCACGTGTTAGAGCGTCTCCCACCTTAATGTGGAGGTTGGTGTAGCCATATACGTCTATTGCTTCTCCTTCCAAGTTTTTGACCATGATTGGGGAACGGTTAGCCTCCTGCTTCAAAATTCCCACAGCTCTCAGAGTTTTGATGGTAACGGTGTTGAATTCAGAGGACGCGTCGATCAATGTGTTGTCAAGTTCGGTGTCCCTCAGATAAACCGTGGTCAGCAGTCCTCAGCTGTATTTTCCAGCACCGTTTCTCGGGGGAGTTTGGGGTTATGGCATGGTTTCTTCAATAGGAAAAATTCGCTTGCCCGATACAACTCGGTTGAGGGACGTAAATATATCTTGACGCTGCGCCTTGGAGAAATAGAGAATATCACATACATCTTCCATGATGGATTGCACGGTTTTGTGAACAGAGTCCCCAGAGAGCATGCAACTCCTGACTAGAAGAGGATCTTTGTGAACTCCCTCATTGCCCAGTTGAAGTTCCTCTGCTTCCACCTTTTTTAAAAAAAATACGCTTTAACCTATTGCAGTCACTGGTCGGGTGATGGACAAATCTGTGGTAGAGAAAATACCTAGGATTTTCCATTTCCTCTTCAGTTGGTGGGCGCCTGATAGGAGGCAGTTTGATGGCATCATCTTGGATCCATGCTTCCAAGAGTTCAATTACCTCTTCGATTGGGAACGAGAAATCTAAGGATTTTTCCCCGGCTTCTTGATGCTGCGCAAGAGCCTTAGCTGCGGTTTTTCGCGATGGAGCTGCCTGATGCGCTGGCATTGTGCGCTTTGGTTGCTGTTCTACCGCTGGAGCCTTCCTTTTTCCTCTTTCACTCACCACGCTCACAGAGGGTGTTATATTGCTTGTTGATGAGGCATCTGTTTCCTCGAGTTTCGCGTGCGTGTTCAACCTTGTCCGGCCTGTTTCTTTCCAACAATGCTGGCGCTGTTGTGGCCGAGCGTTTAGCAGCCTCATGACGTCTGGAATCGCAGATTCTCCAGTAATTCACGGTATATGGGAACCATACCATTGATGCAAGAATCAACTAATTGTTGTTCGGTCACATTTGGGTTGTGACAATCCAGCGCTTGAATCCTGAATCTTTTGACATAATCATTTGGATGTTCACTGTTCCGTTGAACATCCTTCCTAAATATGAGAAGGTAATTTGCTCAGACACAAAGAAGTATGATGTGATTGTAGATAGTGATAAAACTGGTTCGATTCTCAGACTTGCGAAGGATAAAATATAGACTTAAATTCTAAAACAAAAATAGAAAACTCAAACAAAGATGATGTTGTTATCAATACTAAAAGAACACTGAGGCTAAGATTCCACTATTTTCCAAGTTCAAAGTGATTTAAATCCAATATCTATATTTATTCAATTTTTTCGTTTAATTTGATTCTAAGATGTTGCAACAAGTAGATTTTTAAAATAACAAGTGTAAATCAGAAGCATGGGATACCAAAAACCTAAGTCCAAGCATATACCATCAATGGAAATCACAATTGTTGAATAAAAATCATTAAAACAATTCTCAAACAAGGAAAATAATCATATAAATAATTGTAATAAATAAGATAAATAGAAAATACCACTCTTTATTGGAAAAATAGCTTCCTCTATCGCCTCAGCAATGGGGTTTAGCTCCTCATATCAAAAACAGGTTCAAAATATTTTTCCATTGCTCAAAAGGTGTTTTCAAAGGTGAAGAGACTCAAAGGGAGTAAAACAGTTCAATCGCAACGTTTATATGTGTTGCAGATCGACTGTTACAAAAGAAACAAAAGGAATAAGTCTGCTACAGCAACGATAGAAGCGAAGTGTTGTAGAACAACGACAGTGTTCTGCGACAGTTGGGTGTGGGTTGATGTTCTTCGTGTTTTTCAGCAGCACCAGCAGAACAACTTTCCTGCAACTCGTGATTTTTGCTCTCTGTTCTCTTCTAAACCTCTCCTAAAATTGTCTGCCCCTCTCTGTTACTTGAAGCAACCTTTTTATAGCCAACATGAACCCTAATACTCGATTTAATTCTCTCTTTACTTCGGCAGAAAGTCTCGGACTTCTCCACTTTCCAAACTCTTCTCTACGCGTTTCTGAGCTTTCCCGATTGTCTCAAACTCTTCCTTAGATAGATATGTATCTTTGGAAAGATTTTTAGGTCTTTAGTCTCTTTGGAACTTCTAAAAATAATCTCAATAGGGTCTCGTGTATAACTCCACCTTTGTTTTGCTCCAAATCGATTTCTAGCCCAATTCAATCCATTCCAGCGCCCATACCAAGCCTGTTATGCTTAATCACGTCCAGCCCAACAAATTCCAGCGATTGAATCTCTCTAAAACAACCGAGAAATTTGAACCAAGTTTCGCTCGTTGCTGCCATTTTTTTCCCGCCAATTTCAGTTTTTGAACGTGAAGGGGAAAGGTTACCCCTTATCCAGTGGTCGCCCCTTATCCGCTTCTGGAGTCCGTATAACACTTGTCCCTTTGGTGCGTTTAGTAATTTTTCTGGGATGTTTTCAACACTTTTCTCGGGGTTCCTCCGGGGTATTTCTGGGATGTCACTGGTACGTTCTACGGAGGTTCAAATGCCACGTTTTGAACCAATTTCGCCGCAAAAGCTTATTTCTCCAAAAACACCTACACACACATAAAACACCATAATAGTACAAAAATGAGAACTATCAATATATAGAATCGAGACAAATTAGACACAAAAATGTGTCTATCAAAGTACTTCTTGTAGAAAGCCATAACCATGTCACCCCAGTTGGATATGCTGTTTGGTGCAATGTTGTTGTACCAGGTGCATGCTCTCCCGATAAGCGACTTCGAAAACTCCCTCAAGCGAAGAACATGGTTGTATTCTTGCTCGCCCAAGGATTCCAAAAATCGAGAGACATGTTCACGCGCATTACCGGTACCGTCATACAGGGAGAATTGAGGAGAAGAGTATCCTCTCAGAAGAGGAATTCTTTGTACTTCAGGTTGATAGGGGGCTGATGCTGATGCATGCCCGTAAAATCACCTTTGTCTCGGTTTCGAAGAAGTCGTTCCAAATCTTCTCGTGTGAAAAAATTGGATGGTTGATTCCTCTCCTCTGGAGCTCCCGAACGAGTCTCTTCATCTACAAAGGTGCGCGCTGCTGAGTTCTCGGCGTCAGGAGTATTGAAGGTGTTCCACATTGGATCTGGTTGGCGTGGTGCCTGTGGTAGCCGCTCCGTTAGTGTCCTGAGGAAAATAAGCACCTCTTTCTGAGTCGAAGCCATGTCCGTCTGAACTCTAACAAGAACTTCCTGCCTTTCCATCAAATCAGCAATGGTAATATGGGATCGGCTTCCTCTGGCTCCCCCAGTTTATCTTCCTGATGGTGGAGTAGGAACGGCTCTGGTGACGGTTGGAGGTGTCACACTTGAAGAAACGTTTGGGGGTGGCGGAAATGGCTCTGGCTCTGGTGAGTGGAGGTGTAACGCCTGAAAGAACATTCTCCGCACCGCTGGTGTTGACAGGTGGCGTATTAATGCCACTGGAAGGAACGTTAATACCGAGAGTAATTTCGGCGCTAGTGTTTTCAGGGTTTATTGCTGATATGGACCTGAGTTCTACCATCTTGAGATCGGGATTGAAAAATGAAAGTGGAAATTGAAAATTGGTATTGCAACCGAGAAATTAATCTCACACTGTGGTCGCCAATTGTTTGTGGGTGAAAACCGTTTCTGCTGATTTTGGTAATTTTGGGTGTGTGGATGACAAAAGAATTTAAACCCTAAACAATGTACTATACGGGAGTACTTTTGATTCGAGAGATCAATTTGTACAATCCTGGCCTAAACCAAGTAATGGTTGTTCCAGGATTGTTTCGGTCACAAAGTGAAGGAGAAGGGTTAGTCTTAGGGAGGGAAGCGAAGAGAGTGTTGAGACCAGAATCGTTGATTATGAAGGTGTGGTTGTTTATGACTTGTATCTAAAAGTAGAACTGGATAGCAGAATGGAAAGCTACCAGGTGATTTCTAGATACTGTGTTGTTTCCAACCAAAAACTTGTTATCTGGTGAAAAAAAGGCGAAGCCTATTTATACAAGTCATATTGAAACGTACCCTGGTCTCGTAGGAAGTGGAAACTATTGAGTGTTGGAAGAAAAGAGTAACGTGTAACCGTCAGATGTTATGCTTCCATGATGAAGGAAGTGAATTCGTGTAACTGTCAGACATTATGCTTCCATGATGAAGGAAATGAATTCGTTTACACCGTTAATTTTCACCACCACTAATTGTCCCTCTTCATGACACTTTCTTGTAACAGGCGCATTGCACGCCAGACGCTGTAAAACGCCAAACCAATACCCTGATGAGCATCCCCCAGTTTGTGACATGTTTGATGTCTCGAGTGTTTTCGTGGAACACATGTAGCACTTCGCTACGTATGGCAAGTCAAAGTCAATGGACTTACCGCAAGAAAATAGCATGTAACGCTATTAGGATCGTTTTGGCTGGTCGCCTAATACTTGCCACAGGTTTGTCAGTTCAGTGGCGAACTTCGACGGCTGAGATCGCATCTCATGAAGGAGGGTAGCCGTTATTATGGCTACCTTGTGTTGGCGCCTAATAATGGTGCGGTGGCGTTTTGGTATACGCCAGTGGAAATTTGGCATGGCTGGCATGGCTCGTGCATGCCAGTGGCACAGTGGTGCGAGTAGCGCTTGGCGTAGCCATGGCCACTAGATTTAGGCAGCTGGTCTCCTGAAACTTTCCACAAGTCTGTCAGTTAGGTGGAGAACTTGGATGGATGAGATTGCATCTCATGGGGAAGGATGACCATTGATTATGGCCGCATCTTGTTGTATAGCGAAGTGGTGACATTGGCATAGTAGCGCCTGGTGGAGCCATGGCATAGCGGCATGCTAGTGGCATACCAGTGGTGTAGCCATGTGATAGGTGTCTAAAACACCTAATTTTATATCTAATATTTATGCTTTCTTTTCTATTTTTTCTTGTAAATTATGTATCTTATTTTGAATTTGAGTTATTAGGTATTTTGGAGTCGTTTTGAGCAAAAGAAGGAGAAAACGTCCATTTGAAGCGTAAAGGAAACAAAGTCAATTCACTGGCGAGTTATACTTGGAGCGTACTAAGGTGCGCGAGAAGGATATGAAGAATGAACTGCCAGTTTCTCAAAACTAACAGTGGAGTTGAGAAAGGAATTAAGCCGTCGGTTCTCTGAAACCGAAAAGCCATGTTTGAGTTGGTCACTGGGTATCCCTTATCTACTTTACCTGGGTGGTTATATCCAACCTCATTTCCTACACCAAACATAAAAATCAGAGAAAATTCATTTCTCTTCATCTGTTGTTATTTTTCCATATTGGTCTGAACAATGGCGGCATCATAATTGAGAGGAGAGGTTCTGTGTCGAGTAAAACCAGAGATGGTTCTGCTACCGGTAAAGATTAAAGGGTGAAGATGGATTTCTGAGATTGAGAAGATGTTGTTGATGAATAGAGAGTTTAAGAATCAGAAGATGGAACTGATGATGAAATACAAGCAATTGAGGAAGAAACTGAGTTGTTGTCGCTCAGTTGATGACAAAGATCGAGAAGAAGTTAGGGTTTGCATTTCAGTAAAATCGATTGAAGAATCTGGTGATGATTTTGACGGATTTCAGAGATTGGGGTTTGTGAAGATTAAGAGAAGGACATGTTTCTGAGATCGATGGAGTTGATGGGTGTGTTTCTGCAATTCGATTGAGATAAAATGGGTTTGAGTGAGATTTCAGAGGGGTTAGAGTTTGAACCAGAGAAGCTGATATTGCAGGTGATGGATTCTTGCGAGTTTGAAATGGAAGATGCAGGCAGTAATAGAATGAGATTGGTGACTCTGTGGTTAGCTGAGATATTGCAGGTAGAGAATGTTGTGTCGCAGTTGAGGATGTTGTTGCAGCTCAGATGGAACTGGTGCTGCAGTTGGTCATGGACTGAGATAATGAAACTGAGAGAAGATGGTGATGCAAGGAAGATGAGTTGCAGGTGCAAGTACAATTCCAGTTGGGAGATGAAATCAGCAGTGGTTAGCAATTGCAGGAGGAGCTGCTGCTGTTGTCACAGATGGTGAAGCTATAATGATGGTGAGTAAATGGGGATTGGTCTGCAATGGATACTGTGTGAGTGTGTTTTAAAGGGTGAAACAATGGTTTGTATGGCTGTGAAAGATTGGGACTTCAAGCAAGTAGTTGTTGGATGGAATGGTTGTTAACCAGCAAGAAAGGAGAATGTGCTGGCTGCAACAGTGTAGTTCAAGGAAGAAAGGCTGAGCTGGTGGTTGCAACTGAGATGGAAAGAAGAATAAGGAGATGAGTTGATTGCAGTCAAGCTGAGCTGAAATAGAACCAAGAATGGAAGTCAATAGGAAACTGTTGTGGATAATGAGCTGAAATGGTATGGGTCAAGGATGTATGCAGTGGTTGATTGAACTATGATATGGTAATGAAGCTACAGTTGGTGCCAGCATGAGGACAGTGCAAGCGGTGGCTGAGTTGCAGCTGGTATTGCATTTCTGAAGTGTGCAGTGCTGCATAAGGAGATGAAATTGGTGAGATGAAGCAGCAATGTGAGCTGAAAGAGCTGTGGTGGTGATTGTCTGTTGGAACTTGGAACTGAGCTGAGATCGAGAAAGACATGTTGCTGCAGCTGTGATAAGAGTGCGGTATTATGGAGTGGATGTGCATGAGATGATTGCAGTTGAACTGTAGAGAAGATGGCAGTGAATGATATGGATTGAGAGATTGGTTAGGTCTGTGAATGAATTAAAATTACAGGGAAGAAGTGATGCTGTGAAGAGCCAAGAAGAATCAACAGTGGGTTGCAGATGAAGCTGGAAGTGAAGCAGTGATGCACAATCATTGTGCAGCACAGCTCTGGCCTGTGCAAAGTGGCATGCAACTGTAGCCTGAACCAAGTCAGCTGAGTTAGCTTCTTACTCAGGTCTGACTAGGCTCAGCATCTGACATCACTGAGTTGAGTCTCTGATTCGGTTTGACTTCCCGAGTCGACTCGTTGACCCGACCGATTCAGGCCGTTGACCGGTGATCGGGCGGACTTTGCCGGTCACCTGAACCAACTGTCGGCGACTTTCCGGCCACTTTTCGGCGACTTTTCGGCAGAGTTTCTACGCGGGTTTTTATGACTTTTGGGCCACGCGGATTTCCATCTAATGGGCTTTGAAATTTTGACCTAATTTTTGGAAGCAAAGGGATATAAAAGGAAGACTTCTACAACTTTTGGGATTATTAGTTTTATTATTCTTTTTGGAGCTTTGGAGAATACTACTTTTAGGGCTTGCTTTGCTTTCATCTTTTTTATTATTTTATTGATCATGATGATGATGAACTCCATTATTATGAGTAACTAAATACAATTGTTGGTTATGGGATAAAAGTTGATTTCTCAATGCATGTTATTTGATTCTATGAATTAGTTTTGTCTCAACTTTATTGTTTATGATTCATGGTTTATAGTGTTTTAGGATTTGATTGTTTGATTGGTTGAGTCCGGAATCAATCCGATTTGCTTTCATCTCTAGAGTTATATTAGGGTTTTCAATACGTAAAAGTTGTTTGTCCCTGATTTTAAGTAGCATAATTGTGGTTAGTGCTTGTAGTGATAGATCCTACTAGTCACATATGAATCATAACCTTGGTTAAAACAAATTAGTGCTCTTACACGTTTGTTTGCTTTGATTAGTCTTATTCCATAAATCTTAAAGCTTTGAGGGAGTTAAACTTAATTGTGCTTTTACACTTTGGGTTGCTTTCTAGGAAAAATTCACATATGCATCTTTTAATGTGGTTGTGATGAAAATAGGGAATTAGCGGGATACTCTTGCGATCAAGGTATTCTAGGACTTTTAATAAAAAAGAGATTAAATTATCAATTTTATTCAATGATGAAAAATACATGCTTGTGAATGATATTATCCCATGACCAATATCTTCTCCTTATTGATTATTCCAACTATTTACTTTTCTTTACTTTATTTTATTTGATTTGTTAAAACAAAAAACCCCCTTGGTTATCTTAGAAACCGAAAATTGCATAACAACAAAGGCCTCCCTGTGGATACAAACTCTTTTCTACCACTTTCTACATTATTGTAGTTGAGTAAGGAAGTGAAATTATATTTGTTGATTGACAACCGATCACCATGGCATAGCGGCATGCTAGTGACGTAGCCGTGGCATGGCGGCATGCTAGTAGCCATGGTATAGCGGCATGCCAGTGGCGTAGCTGTGGCATAGCGGCATGCTAGTATCCGTGGAATAGCGACGTGCCAGTAGCCATGGCATAGCGGCATGCCAGTGGCGTTGTGGCATGGCCACGCCCGTGGCGTTGTAGCATGGCCAAAGCTAAGATTTGGCTCTGTGGAAAAAGTTAAGGCTTGGCAGCATGGACAAGGCTAGGGTTTGGCGCCGTGGCCAAGTTTAGGTTTGGCGGCATGGCCAATGTTAGGGTTTGGCGGCATGGCCGATTTTAGGGTTAGGTGCTGTGATGTTTGACCCACATGTGGCGTGGAAACATTGGCCATGTTGCCATATCAATCCCAACGCTCTGATAAATATTATTTGGCTTTGGTTGGCGTAGCAACTTTGCCCAAATTAGGGTTTGGCATGTCGAAACCCTAATTAGTGTGTGTGGCATGCGGCCGCGGCATGGCGACACTTTTGTGCAAATGGCGCCATAGCTATGTTAAAGGATTTATGGCAAGGCCATAGTGTGGAAACGTCTACAAGAGTAGGGATTCCCGTGGGTGACTATGATATGGCGCCAACCCTAGGGCTTCCTGGGTCCCACACGGCTCGTGGCACGTTTGGAATGTTACTGCGGCATAGTGGCATGTTGGAATGCCGATTAATATGTTGTTGTGGCAGGACGTGTTTGGCTTGCCAGTTAATATGGTGGCGCGACAGGGTGCGTTTGGCCTTTAACGTATGGTGGCAAGTTTAGAGCGATTTGATTGGCCAAGAAACGAGGCCGGCCACACATAAGGCGCGGCTACACTTCTGGTAAGAGTGTGGCGGCTTTAGAGCGACCTGATTGGTCGATTAAAAGAGGGCCGGAAAAGCATGGGCGTGGCTACACTTATGGTGAGAGTGTGGCGGCTTTAGAGCGACCTGATTGGTCGATGGGAAGTGGGACCGGCAAGTACGGGCCCAGCCACAACTTATGTGCGCGTGGCTAATTTGAGGCGACACGATTGGTCGAAGGAAATAGTTCTGATTTAGGAAGGGGCGTGGCCAATGGTACGTGGCGCTAGTTAGCCTAAGGCATGGCTACACCTCCCTTTGCTGTTGCGGCTCCCTGTTTTCTGATTCTGGGAAAAGGTTTTGCACCTCCTAATCCATGGCGGATTAGTTTCCTAATTTGCCTAGGTTTACTTTCGAAAAGCAAGGTCTGGTATATTGCGTAAGGCGCAAAAGTAATTGATTGAATTCTATGTGTTGACACAGAGTTCTTTAAGTTCATTTCCAGAGAGAAGCATGCTTTCTGATTGAATACCGTATGCAAAGACCTTATCTTTAATATTTGGAAATCCGTGCTACTCTGCTGCGAGTGAACACAAATTGTCATGCCATATCAACATTAAGGGTTCATCCGGGGAACATAGCATAAAAAGCATTCAAAGAAACTTATATTAATTGAATATGGGAAAGGCGCCGAAATTTACAGAACATCTGGGATGGTTGCTACATGCACCAGTCTGGATAAATTTCATGTAAATATATTGAATGGATCAATAAATATGCCAGCGGAGAGGTTAACACTCATGTCTACATTTCCTTACAGAGTGACATCACATCAGATGCAAGGTTTTACGATTTTAACCCTAAGTTAAAAACCACCATCAACAAAAAGCATATGTGTTTCGGGGTTTCGACTTTTGCTATGCATAAGTTAAAACCGGTTTTCAACCTTTCTCTGGTAAAGGTTGGTAATTGTTGTTCTTTTGCCTTGCAATAGGATGACAACATAATGATATTTTGGTATCAATTCTCCCTGGAAAGAAGGTGCAAACATTATTGGAGAAGAAGATACGAAATTTGAGGTAACGACTTTGTTAGTTAATCATTTTTCTGATTAAGAAAAGCCTCATTTTATTGCATATGTTTATTGCTTTTGCTTAACAAAATTTCGGTACGATTGATGTTTTATTCCATTGTTTGCATATGGATGTGTGTGTGATTCAATTGTTTCCGGATAAGAAAAACTATTGTTATCTTGATTTATTGTTTGGTATCAATCGTTTAGGCTTACAAAATTTCGGTGCAATTGCGATGCTTTAATGTCTATTTTGTTTCAATTGCTTCCGGTTGAGGTAAACAATTATGCAAGTTGATTTAATTGGTTTGTATGAATTTCTTATGGATTAACAAAAGAGTTTCCGGGATGATTGTTTAGTCCAATTTGATTCTGGATAAGAGAAACTAAGTTAATTCTGATCTTAGTTAGACTTATCAAAGTGGAGGTTTCGGTTATTCAAGTCTAATCGAATGCCTTAGCAAGAAATGCTATTTAACTAACCTAGTACTTGTCTTGTTTAAAAGTGAAAGGTCTAAGTTATTGATGATAATAACTAGAGACTGATGAGAAAAATAGAGTTAATTCTGATCTTTATTTTGGTCTTATCGAACAAGCGATTGTATTTCTACAATCGGTTTAGCAAAGGAAATAAGGTTCTCAGTAGATTTTTGGTTTGCTAAACTATTAGGGAAAATTGCTTCGGGCAATTGTTTCCTTGGTAACATATCAAAATAAAATTACTTTGTAGTTTTGGTTTTGATATTGGTTATCAAAAATGGTGTGTGGAACCCTCGTGCTTGACTCTTATAGGTTTTGCAAGTCTTGTAAGATTGTAAGATCCTTTCGGTTTGCTTGTTATTTGCTCGTACCTTTGTCATTTTGTGACAAAAAGGGGGAGAAATATATGGAGTAAACAAGTGATACTTATATTAATTTGTATTGATTTGGTATCACTGAGGGAAGGGACAATGGTGCTTAAACGTTATATCTAACGAAAGAGTAAAGCATAGACTAAAGGGGAGTAACATATAATATGATGATGAGAATAAAAAAGACGTGCGCATTGAAAATCTACCTATCTTACCTTTAGGGGGAGTATTAGCTTTGTTATTATAATGTCAACAACTTCATTTATGGATTGAATGTATACAGGTTATTGTGTTGTTGAATTTTGGAATCAAGCGTATGTGTAATGAATACTTGTAATTTGTTTATCCATATATGTATGAGTTTCGTCACTAAAATTTACAAAGGGGGAGATTGTTAGAGCATAGCTCGGTTGAACCCACCAAGCGTTGGTATGTCAAGTTTAGTTGTCATATTTTAGTGAATCAAAACTCATTTAAAGAGTCGCTTGATTATATACTAGAGTCAATTTCATATATGTTAGATTGAAAGTATTAGGATATGAGACATTACAAGTATTACGTGAAGACTTGAAGTATGTGAAGAAGTAAGGAGCTACAACGACAACATCATCCTTCCACTTGAGGTTAGCGATATTTGACTTGAACAGTTTCATTCCCTAACGTATCTTTCGAGTCGTGCATATTGAAAATATAACTGCGAAGCTATGAATGAGTATACTCTAGTTAGACATAGTATTAAGGAATACAATACGAAGTATAACGCTTATCTTTTGAACTTCGTATATAATACATCGACATAATCGTATTAATGCTATTGTGATTATGTATGGGTATGAGGTGAAGTTTCGTCCTAGGAAACAATGTTTTTACGTTCGTTTAAAGGAAGTACAATTCTTAAACTTGTGTTATGAATCGAAAGGGAAATCGCTAGGCTTATTGGTATTGTTATTCATTGCAAATATTTTGAATTACCAATATGTGTGTTTAGTATAATTGCTCATGACTTGCTTATGTTCTTGGTAAAACTATTCACAAGGCCTGACTTTTGTATTGGTATGCCTTTTATTAGTGAAACAGATCTTAAGTAATCACCTGAGATGGTATCATCGATTTGTTGTAATTGGTATTGAAAAAGCGGGGGTCTAACAACACCACCCAATATTTCGCTTAGCAATCTGTATGGACAAACTCGAATATACATTTAAGAGAATCAACAAGACTCAATCAATCAAAAGTATATCAACGAGTTTATATCTCTATCTCTTGATTTGATTTACTCAAGCAAGAACTTGGAGTTCTAATCAAATACAAGGAATAACTTGGATGGTACCAAAGACCAATATCCAAGGATCAATCAATGACAATCAACGACAATCAACAACCAAAGGTTGGATTACTCTAATTGATGATCTAACGCACAACCTGTATTATTTCAATTAAAAAGATAAAACAATATAACGCGGAAATTAAAATAACACAGACACCAGAAATTCTTTTAACGAGGAAACCACAAGTGCAGAAAACCCCGGGACATAGTCCAGATTGAACACACAATGTATTAAGCCGCTACAGACACTAGCCTACTCCAAGCTAACTTCGGACTGGACTGTAGTTGAACCCCAATCAATCGCCCACTGATCCAAGGTACAATTATGCTCCTACGCCTCTGATCCCAGCAGGATACTGCATACTTGATTCCCTTAGCTAATATCACCCACAACTAAGAGTTGCTACGATCCAAAATCGCAGGCTTTGACAATAAACAAATCTGTCTCACATAGACAAAGTCTATCAAAGTATCAATCTGTCTCCCACAGATAAACCCTAAAGGTTTTGTTCCGTCTATTGATAATAATCAAGGTGAACAGGAACCAATTGATAATCCGGTCTTATATTCCTTAAGAACAACATAGAGTTATCAATCACCTCACAACAATCTGAATCATATGGTAACGAAACAAGATGTTGCGGAATCACAAACAATGAGACTAAGATGTTTGTGATTACTTTTTATATCTTGCCTATCGGAGATATCAATCTCAAGCCAATCAATCTGATTGTACTCGTACGATAGAAGATGCAGGATCAGATCACACAACTACGATAAAAGTAGTATCGGTCTGGCTTCACAATCCCAATGAAGTCTTTAAGTCGTTAACCCGGTTTTAGAAGAAGAACCAAAGGTTAAAGGAGAATCGACTCTAGTATGAAAACTAGTATCACAGGTGTGGGGATTAGTTTTGCACAATACTACATGTCTCCTTTATATAGTCTTTAAAATCAGGGTTTGCAATCAATGTTAGCTTAGTAACAAAGCATTCAATATTCACAGTTAGATGAAAAACTAATTTAGATTCAAGCTAATATTTCTCAACCGTTAGATCGAAAACTTAGCTTGTTATACACACTAGACAATGCACGCTTCTAGGTTTGTTAACCGTACCCAAACGTGTGCACTTGTTGGTTCAACAATAGTTAACCAAACGGTTAGCCATATGAGCATTTCATATCAACCATGTTCTTCTTCACCATAACTAGTTCAAATAACTTCAAATGAACTAGTTATAGAGTTGTTCAATTGCAAGGAAATCTTATGTACTACACAAGATACAATTGAAGCAAAGATGATTTGATTCACACGAATCGGTTCATGAAATTTTATAGCCACGGTTTACAAACTGCATTCCTTAGACTTTTTAAGTTGAAGTTCAGAAATCATCTTAAGATATATAACCTTCTCAAGTTCGCAGACTAGGTTCGCGAACTTAAGTTACCGGGTATAAGAACTTCGCCGGTTCGCGGACTGGGTTCTAGGACTGAGTTCGTGGACTTAGCTTCACGCAAGTAGTTTGTCAACTCCAGCAGAAATTCTCGGGTTTGAGAACTTCAGCAGTTCGCGGACTTGGCTCACGCCATTCTTCCGGTTCTCTTGATCAACAAAGTTCGCAAACTTTGGTTCAAGGAATAGGACTTATACATAAATGTGTTTCCACAACAATATTTATGTCCACCATTGGTTATGTAATCTAAACTCTCATTGAAACATTCTTAGAGGACGCTACATAGTTGTTACACCATTTCTCGTCAAAGCAATTTTCAAGATGATTGAAACATAACATGACTTTCGTCACATGGTAAAGATAAACTTGATTGAAGCGAAAAGCTTATCAACTCATATTTCGAGATACAGATATGCGAGGTATACTCGACTCGAAATACCAAATTTGTATAATCCAAGTCTATATATATAGCATACGACTTCTTGTCTCAAAGAGTAGGAGATAGAGTAGATATACTTTTGAGTGATAGATAAGTTCAAGTCTTCACATACCTTTTTGTCGAGAAGTTCCACCGGTACCTTGAGTATTTCTTCTACTTGTATGATGAATCGCCATGAAGTCCTTGAGCTCAACTACACTTTCTATCCTAGTCCGAGACTTAGCTATAATAGACTAGAAATCAAGACTTATAGTTTTGATCACTAACATTGACAAACATGCTTGAGATAGCAACGCATGCGAGTTCGACCGAGCAATGCTCTAACAATCTCCCCCTTTGTCAATTTTAGTGATAAAACTATCAATACATATGGAATACAAAAAAGATAAAGAAACTTTAGTAGCTCCTATTCACATGTCTAATCTTCAACATTCCTTGAAATCTTCGTCACTTCCAAGTATTCCAATGATCCCAAAGGTTGTAAGTTTAGCATCACCATTGTTGAAGATCGGTAGCTATAACAATGAGAAAACATAATTATCGATCATTGTTATACAGTGTCATAGTATTATTACACAGTGTCAAAGTTCAATTGTATCACAACTTCAACAATAATACTATGGTGATATGTATCACTCCTCCTTAGTCAATACTCCATCTCACATGGAAACCACTCCACCTTACATAATGATCCGAAAACCATATGTATTTGTAGTATGAACTACATATTAATTCTCCCTCTTTTTGTCAATAAAATTGGCAAAGGTACAAGAACGGGATCATAATGAAATTTCCGAAGGAGACATTTCATGACTAAAACAAAAATACACACCAACTAATTTAGATGCAATCATAAAGTCGAAGCTAAATGCATTCATCAAGGAGTTTAAAGATACAAGATAACCCCTCTAATATTCCACAGCCGCACTCCCCTCAAGATATTACCATTAAGCACAAGTTCAAAAGAACTCTCCCCCATTTGATGTCATTCCCGAAAGAACAACATGAGCGGCCTTAATTTCAAAAGAAAATAAGGATTTTATTGGACACCAAAAACCATGAGAATGATTTTTTATATCAAAAAAACTCAATCAAATTAATCACAAGATGTGATCAATTCAATTGATTATGTTAAACATAAGAGAACTTATGGAGACAAGAAAATACTCAACTAGATTAATTACAAGAGAACCCATAATTAATCTAATTGGAATACACAACCAAACTAATTACAAAAGTAATCAATTTAATTGTCATTTGGGTTGCTCAATATAAGAAAACTTACGGAGCAATAACTAAATAACCAAACAAGATGATTAATTTATTTCAATATACTCGACATAACATATCTCACGGAACACCAACTAAGCTAATGAATCAACTCAGTTGTATAGTGCTCAACATAAGATGCATTACGGAGCCTCACAGTAATACATAAAATTATGGATCAGGTATGATCAATACTACGGAATACACAAGGATTCATTCTATCTTCAATCACTATTTGCATAACGATATTAATAGGCACAACCCTTGAAAACAAAAGAGTTTAACCTATCTTCCATCAAATATTTGACAATATAGGCTTAACTTTTGTATTTTTCAAAAGTCTATTCATTCTTTTACCAGTACATGAATACCGATCACAAACGACTTTACTTTTGACAGAGTACGGGACAAACATAGTTTAAGGACGTAAACACCAATATCCCATAACAAATTGCAATATATCAAATCATAAAGATTAATACTGCAAAAACATCATCCTCCAAATATTTTTAGAATTTAAACCAAATAAACCTAAAAAAGAAACAAGAAGATGAAACATAATAGCTATGTGTAGTCACAATCATTGCTACTCAAGCACTAGTTATTATTCCAAATAAGCCAAAAAGAAGACATACTAGGCAATAAATAAGAACACAAATTACTCATCTTCTTCCTCATCAGAGATACTCCAATATGCTTGAATTGCGTTCAAATATTCCTTAAGCTCGGAAAACTTTGTTGCAACCAAAGACAATTGTTCTTGGACACACTTCACTCTTGAATTAACCTTATACACACCCTTATGAATTTTTTGAAGAAGGCTCATGGTGGTAGGGTCACTGAAATCAAGAGAAGCAATTCTTTGTCGCTTGCAAGCATTTTCCCTTATCCTCCTGAAGGTACACGGAAGAACTGGTTTGGGAACCCCAAGAGAGTTGCCAATTGAATCAAACCCACGATCATGGCAAATTTGACTGATCAAGCATGGGTATCCCAACGTCCTGACGGGTGAAGTCATCGAAATCATTTGAGAGATAATAAAACCACAAATATCGAGACTAGGAACACCCGTTTCAAGGAAATAGACCAATTCCGCAAATTCATGGCTCCACCAAGAATTTTCAATTGTTGAGGGACAAAGATTGGGGATACCAAGTTTTCCAAAAGCCATCAAAGCAATACTAAGATCATTAGTAGGGAACTTTCCTTGACTCCAAACGACCTTCGTCCCACAAAGCCCAACTGAGATATCATCACATGATGGACGTTCATCACTTGGTCTAGGAAGCCGTACGTTCCCCCAACGGGATTTTGGTAATCCTTGAAATTAATTCTCTATCAACAAGAAACCTCTCTATACCAATCATGGATTTGAACTCTATCTTGTTGTAATCAACATCATGAATGTTGTCATAAAAAATCCTTGTAAGAGAAACAAATCCTTGACCAAGACCATCAAAGATATTTCCAAGCTTGAATTTTCTAAAGCATACAAAATCCTCTTCATGCCCACTAGAGAAAACCAACTTCTTTTCTAGAATGAAACCTTTTGAAGCAATCTTATCAAACATTCTATCACAAGAATCATCCACAAACCTAATTCTAAGAGAGTTCTGGTCACAAGGAGATTTCAGGCTAGAGGATTTTGAGCTTTTGGGATTCATCATAGGTCTAGAAATAAGAAAAGATCAAGAGAAATTTATTTACCTGGAGTGAATCTTGGACACCATTTCTTTCAATTTCTTCAAGGAGGCTTTAATGGTGGAAACACACAAAACCCGAGAGGTTCACGTACACGGACTGTTTAAGGTGATGAAGACGTCCGCGAACTTTTTTTATATATCCTACATGGGCTTTGACCCGTGCACGAACCGTGACCCATTTAAGGAGTAGGATTTTACAAACAGCAAGCGAAAAAGTTCCTACTGAAACACTCTTATTAAAAATATAAGAAAAGAGAGATTAAATCACAAGTCAACCTATTACTTGCCCCATTTCAAGTTATATACGCATGGGGTAGAGACAATCCTGAAATCAGGTGTTGGAAACTGCATAGGATTTCCCATGCAATTTTTTTGGTTGATATTTCTACCCAGAGTCAGGAGTATAATCGTAATGATAATAATTAGAGTCATGTGGGTCCTTTTTCTTATGACAAAGAGAAGACCTTTTATGACAAATGGTTCCTCTTCTCAATTCATATGAATCTTTTTTATCGGCTTCACATGAATCGGTGTTGAGAACAGTTTGTGCATCATTAGAAAATGATTTGACAGGCACAACACTCTTGTCAGAACACTTTAAATTCTCTATGGAATTATTTTTTTCTAAGAATTGCAAAACACTTTCAAATGCTCTAAATAGCTCCTTGTCAATGGAACCTTTATGGTAGTATTCCTCAAAGAGATTAAGACTAATTCTTGTGAGAGTCCATACCCTTGAGCGTTGACCATGTTTTCTTTGAAAATTATTTTTATTCTTTTCCTTATATCATTTCTTCACCTCTAGATTTTCTGACATGCTAGATGGTATAGGATTATCATGTGCATCCATAGGAATGAACTGTGATAATCTCTGATCAACCTTTAAGGAACTCTAGTCTGCGTTACATATGCCATGAGCAAGTCTCCTAAAAAGATTTCCCATAGGAATAGACTTTTGAGGATCGAACTAACACAAACTTATAAGGTTTGAGGTGTTTTCCTGCTCTGATACCAATTGAAAAAGCGGGGGTCTAACAACACCACCCAATATTTCGCTTAGCAATCTGTATGGAAAAAATCGAATATACTTTTCAGAGAATCAACAAGATTCAATCAATTAAAAGTATATCAACGAGTTTATATCTCTCTCTTGATTTGATTTACTCAAGCAGGAACTGAGTTCTAATCAAATACAAGGAATAACTTGGATAGTACCAAAGACCAATATCCAAGGATCAATCAATGAAAATCAACCAAAGGTTGGATTACTCAAATTGATGATCTAACGCACAACCTGTATTATTTCAATTATAAAGATAAAACAATATAATGCGGAAATTGAAATAACACAGACACCAGAAATTTTGTTAACGAGGAAACTGCAAGTACAGAAAAACCCCGGGACCTAGTCCATATTGAACACACATTGTATTAAGCCGCTACAAATAGTAGCCTACTCCAAGCTAACTTCGGACTGGACTTTAGTTGAACTCCAATCAATCTCCCACTGATCCAAGGTACAATTATGCTCCTACGCCTCTGATCCCAGAAGGATACTGCACACTTGATTCCCTTAGATGATCTCATCCACAACTAAGAGTTTCTACGACCCAAAATCGCAGGCTTTGACAATAAACAAATCTGTCTCACACAGACAAGTCTATCAAAGGATCAATTTGTCTCCCACAGATAAACCCTAAAGGTTTTGTTCCATATTTTGATTATAATCAAGGTGAACAGGAACCAATTGATAATCCGGTCTTATATTCCCGAACAACATCCTAGAGTTATCAATCACCTCACGACAATCTTAATCGTATGGTAGCGAAACAATATGTTGCGGAATCACAAACAATGATACGAAGATGTTTGTGATTACTTTTTATATCTTTCCTATCGGAGATATCAATCTCAAGCCAATCAATCTGATTGCACTCGTACGATAGAAGATGCAAGATCAGATCACACAACTACGATAAAAGTATTATCGGTCTGGCTTCACAATCCCAATAAAGTCTTTACGTCGTTAACCTGGTTTTAGAAGAAGAAAACCAAAGGTTAAAGGAGAATCGACTCTAGTATGCAAACTAGTATCACACGTAAGGTGTGAGGATTAATTTTGCACAATAATAGATGTCTCCTTTATATAGTCTTTCAAATCAGGGTTTCCAATCAATGTTAGCTTAGTAACAAAGCATTCAATATTCACCATAGATGAAAATCTGATTTAGATTCAAGCTAATATTTCTCAGCCGTTAGATCGAAAACTTAGCTTGTTATACACACTTGACAATGCACGCTTATAGGTTTGTTAATCGTACCCAAACGTATGCACTTGTTGGTTCAACAATAGTTAACCAAATGGTTAGCCATATGAGAATTTCATATCAACCATGTTCTTCTTCACCATAACTAGTTCAAATGACTTCAAATGAACTAGTTAGAGAGTTGTTCAATTGCAAGGAAATCTTATGTACTACAAAAGACACAATTGAAGCAAAGATGATTTGATTCACTCGAATCGGTTCATGAACTTTTATAGCCACGGTTTGCAAACTGCATTCCTTAGTCTTTTTAAGTTTAAGTTCAAAAATTATCTTCAGATATATATAACCTTCTCAAGTTCGCTGACTAGGTTCGCGTACTTAAGTTACCGGGTAGAGTTTACAAACTCCAGCAGAAATTCTCGGGTATGAGAACTTCGCCTGTTCGCGGACTTAGCTTCACGCAAGTAGTTTGTCAACTCCAGCATAAATTCTCGGGTTTGAGAACTTTGGCAGTTCGCGGACTTGGCTCACGCCATTCTTTCGGTTCTCTTGATCAACAAAGTTCGCAAAATTTGGTTCAAGGAATAGGACTTATACATAAATGTGTTTCCACAACAATGCTTATGTCCACCATTGGTTATGTAATCTAAACTCTCATTTCAATCATTGAAACATTCTTAGAGGACGTTATACAGTTGTTACACCATTTTTCGTCAAAGCAATTTTCAAGATGATTGAAACATAACATGACTTTCGTCACATGGTAAAGATAAACTTGATTGAAGCGAAAAGCTTACCAACACATATTTCGAGATATAGAGAGGCGAGGTATACTCGGCTCGAAATACCAAATATATATAATCCAAGTATATATATATATATATATATATATATATATATATATAGCACACGACTTCTTGTCTCAAAGAGTAAGAGATAGAGTAGATAGATTTTTGAGTGATAGATAAGTTCAAGTCTTCACATACCTTTTTGTCGAGAAGTTCCACCGGTTCCTTGAGTAGTTCTTCTACTTGTATGATGAATCTCCATCAAGTCCTTGAGCTCAACTACACTTTCTATCCTAGTCCGAGACTTAGCTATAATAGACTAGAAATCAAGACTTATAGTTTTGATCACTAACATTGACAAACATGCTTGAGATAGCAACTCATGCGAGTTCGACCGAGCAATGCTCTAACAGGTATGACTAACTCTAGGCAAAGGGAACCGATCCTAGTAAGAGGTGCAACAGATCACAAAAGGTGAATCGATCCTTGTAAGAGGTGCATCATGTTTCTAGTTATTGGGAACCTATCCTATGAACATGTGGAAACACGTTTTTAGACATTGGGAACCGATCTTATGGACATATATATGGAGTAGGAACCGATATTATTACCTAGTCAACCAACTTAGATACCATATATATGTGGGAACCGATCCTAGTACCTAGTAAATCAAGTTTTGGTAACTAGCATGACTAATTCTAGTACCCACATGGAGGTAGAACGGAAACTTGTTTTGGTAGAACCGTGAAACCCATTTTTGGTGATTTGATAGGATAATCAATCACGTAGTTCTTGGAAGTTAGATGAACCAATTCTAAACTTGTTTGGAAGTGTGGCAAGTCGGTTCCATGATTGTAAGTATGAAAAAGGACTTACAAAGTAAAGATGTCAACATACTTTGAACATGTGCAGTAACTTTTCTTTTATTGTTCAAAGATATTCCTTAATAGCTAAAGGAGATTCCCGGATTGAAAATAGATTGAGAATCTTTTAATTAAGTTTTTTAATTTTATATTTGGAAAAGAAAAATTAGTAATGTGCATTTACTAGTCGGATATTGTCTAAGAGATTTCGGTCAATATTTGGAAAAAGCATTTCCAGGAATTATGGAAACCGACTTTGGAAAAATATTGCATATCTTGAGAATATTTTCGGTTTTGGAAATTCCTTGGTGTCCAAACTTCCTTGGTCTATAAATATTGAAGTTTTCATTTCGAGCAAACTAATCCTCAGAGCCAGCAAAACTACCTAGTTGTGTTGTTACTGGTGGAGCCACCTATTCGGAGAGGAAAGTAACCTAATTAGGCGAAATCTCTTACGGCCGCTCGGTTTAAATACTTCTTTGGGATTGAGAAGCTCTATTAGTATCGTAGGTGGGAAACTAGATAATTACAGTTTATCTTTTGTTTTGGATTGATTTGATTAACTAATGGTTGTTGAACTTTGATTGCACCTTGTTTGTTTATGCTTGAGAATTTTCTCTTTTGATATAAGATTCACTCAAACTAGATCGAAGTTTTGACGGGGATATTTAGAGTGTTTGTAGATCTAAAGACGTCTTATGATAATCCATTGTTAACAGACTTCATTCTGTGTGTGATTGATCACAAGAGATTCAAGTTGATTGTGTGCAGGTGTTTATTGAATATCTAATAAGATCTGAAGACGAAGAAGATTTATGATCCGGGTTCATAATCTTTGGTGTGCACAATACTTGTTTTGGGTAAAAAGGATCCAACTATAATCGGTTTATCTTTGTGATATATTGGATTGATTAGTTGAGTAGATCGGCATCAATACAATTCTTTGTGATTAAAAGTATTGATTGCAAAAATCTTGACAATTACTTTGGTAGTTGTTATTGGATAGATCTAAGGACCTAAAAAATAAGTTTATTAGGATAAACGGAAAAGCCTTTTGTCGAACTCATACCACTTGTTGAAAAGAGTTGTTACCGTACATATATGTTGTTCCTTTACTGTTTGGAATACGAAACAAAGGAATTGTTCCAAGTGCGTGACTTACTGCAAGTTGGAGACGCAGGGATACAGACGGAACTAGGTGAACTTTAAGTTTAGTTGCTTGGTCTCAACTATACGAAGTTGGTTTGATTTTGTATAGCAGTTTAATCATGAGAGTATTCAATTCGGGACAAGGTACGGGGTTTTTCTGCATTTGTGGTTTCCTCGTTAGAAAAATCTTGCTGTGTCATTTACTTTTATTTTTCGCAATTATAATTTAAAGTAAATTACACAAACGTTAATTTCTATTTTACTTGATAGCGATCCTATTGTGTTTGGTTAAGTCCAAACCTGTTATCAAGTAAACATACTTCGTTGTTGTATTGTCTCGATCTCGTATAGATAGACGATCACACGAAGTGTGAACCGATTAATTGTATTGTCTCAACTCGGTCCATAGACAATCAATTTTGGAGAAAGGACTTATAAGTGGAAAAGTTTTAAATTGAGGTATATTTGGATAACCTCGTCTTTTCAATTGGTATCAGAGCAGTCAAACATGAAAAAAATCTAACAATCTGTGTTTGATGCGATCCAACCTATAAGAATTGAATCTATATCTGATTCAGTTAACGTAGTAGCAGGATTTGATATCCTCAAGGTCCCATGGTGGAGGTCACAAATGAAGAGTGCAATACTCTCGTTAAAGGAATCTAACAATCTGTGTTTGATGCGATCCAACCTATAAGAATTGAATCTATATCTGATTCAGTTAACGTAGTAGCAGGATTTGATATCCTCAAGGTCCCATGGTGGAGGTCACAAATGAAGAGTGCAATACTCTCGTTAAAGGAATCTTCTAGGAGTTGGTTAAACGGAAGAGCCTTTTGTCGAACTCATATCACTTGGTTGGAAAGAGTTGTTACCGAACAGATTTGTTTTTCCTTTACTGTTTGGAATACGAACCAAAGGAATTGTTCCAAGTGCATGACTTACTGCAAGTTGGAGGCGCAGGGATACTGTTAGAGCATAGCTCGGTTGAACCCACCAAGCGTTGGTATGTCAAGGTTGGTTGTCATATTTTAGTGAATCAAAACTCATTTTAAGAGTCGCTTGATTATGTACCTGAGTCAACTTCGTATAGGTTAGCTTGAAAGTATTAGGATATGAGACATTACAAGTATTCTGAATACTTGAAGAAGTGGAGAAGTAAGGAGGTACAACGACAACATCATCCTTCCACTTGAGGTTAGTGATATTTGACTTGAACTGTTTCATTCCCTAACGTATCTCTCAAGTCGTGCATATTGAAAACAAAACTGTGAAGCATGATTACACTCTAGATAGACATAGTATTAAGGAATACAATACGAGGTTTATTTCCTAACCATTAAAAAATTTATATAAAGACATCGACATAATCGTTTGAATGCTATTATGATTATGTATGGGTATGAGGTGACGATTTCATCCTAGGAAACAATGTTTTACATGTATTTTTAGGAAGTAAATTCATGAACTTGGTCTGTGAATCGAAAAGGAAATCGCCATGCATTATTGGTATTGTTATTCATTGCATATCTTTTGAACTACCAATATGTGTGATTAGTACAACTTCTCATGACTTGTTTATGTTCTTGGTAAAACTACTCACAAAGGCCTGACTTTTGTATTGGTATGACTTTTATTAGTGAAACCGATCTTAAGTAATCACCTAAGATGGTACGATCGATTTTTGTTTTATTTATATGACCGACTTTGGGTAAATGGGAACTGATCCAAGTAAGAGGTGCAACCTATCACAAAGGGGAATCAATCCTTGTATGAGGTGCATGAAGCTATTAGCAGAAAGGGGAACCGATCCTATGGACATGTGCAACACGTTTTTAGGCAAAGGGGAACCGATCCTATGGACATGTGCAACACATATAAGTTAGATACCATATATATGTTGGGAACCGATCCTAGTACCTAGTCAACCGAATTTTGGAAGATAGTGTGACTATGCACAGTACTCACATGGAGGTATAACCGAAACTTGTTTTGGTAGAACCGTTAAACCCAAGATTTGTGATTGAGTGTTTTTGGTCAATCACATAGTTCTTGAAAGTCAGATGAACCAATTCTAAACTTGTTTGGAAGTGTGGAAAATCGATTTCAAGGTTGCAAGTATGAAAGAGGACTTACAAAGTAAGGATGTTGACATACTCTGAACACGCAGTAATGTTTATCTTTTATTGTTCAAAGTCATTCCTTAACAGCTAAAGGAATAAAATCCCAGGATCGAAATATAAATAAGTTAAGAATCTTTTATTTAAGGTTGTTAATTTTATTTTAGGAAAATGAGAATTGGTAATGTTTATTTACTAGTTAAAGATTTTCCAAAGAGATTTTCGGTCAATATTTTGGACAGAGCATTTCCAGGAATTATGGAAACCGAATTTGGAATATATTGCATATCTTGAGGATATTTTCGTTTTTGGAAATTCCTTGGTGTCCAAACTTCCTTGTCTATAAATACTTGAAGTTTGAATTTCTAGCAATTTAATCCTTCGTGACAGCAAACTTCCTCGGTTGTGTTATTACTGGTGTACCCACCTATTCGGAAAGGAGAGTAACCTAATTAGGGGAAATCTCTTACGACCGCTCAGTTTAAAGTCTTCTTTAGGATTGAGCAGCTCTATTAGTACCGTTGGTGGGAAACTAGATAATTGCGGTTTATCCTGTGTTTTCGATTGATTTGATTGACTAACGGTGGTTGAAATTTGATTGCACCTAGCTTGTTTATGCTTGAGAATCTTCTCTTCTGATATAAGATTCACTCAAACTAGATCGAAGTTTCAACAGGGATCTTTAGACTGTTTTTAGTTCTAAAGACGATCTTGTGATAATCCACTGTTCACGGACTCTGTTCTGTGCGTGATTGATCATAAGAGATTCAAGTTGTTGTCTGCAGTTGTTTATTGAAGATCTAAGAAGATATTGAATATTTCTGATTTGGGGTTCATAATCTTTGGTGTGCACAATACTTGTTTCGGTATAAGAGGATCCAACTATAATCGGTTTATCCTTGTGGTATATTGGATTGATTAGTTGTATAGATCGGCATCAATACAATTCGTTGTGATTAAAAGTATTGATTAAAAAATCTTAAATAAGATAGATCTAAGAACCTGACGAAGGAGTTTATTGAGATAAACAGAACGGCCTTTGTCGAACTCACATCACTTGGTTGAAAAGAGTTGATACCAAACATATTTGTTGTTCCTTTACTATTTGGAATACGAACCAAAGGAACTGTTCCAAGTACGTGACTTATTCATAAGTTGGAGGCATGTGAATACAGACAGAACTAGGTGAACTATAGATTTAGTTGCTTGGTCTCAACTATACGAAGTTGGTTTAATTTTGTGTAGCGGCTTAATCCTAAGAGTATTCAATTCTGGACAAGGTTCCGGGGTTTTTCTACATTTGCGGTTTCCTTGTTAACAAAATCTTGCTGTGTCATTTACTTTATATTATCGCATTATAATTGTTTTATTATAATTAAAGTAAATTACACAAACGTTTATTCCTATTTACTTGATAAGCAATCCTATTGTGTTTATTTAAGTCCGAACCTTTTTATCAATTAAACATACATCGTTGTTGTATCGTCTTGATCTCGTATCCATACACGATCACACGAAGTTTGAACGATTAGTTGCATTATCTCGACTCAGTCCATAGACAATCACTTTCGTAGAAAAGACTTATAGGTAGGAAAAGTTTTAGCTTGAGGTATATTTTGGTACCCTCGCCTTTTCAATTAGTATCAGAGCAGGCAAACAGAAAAAGATCTAACAATCTGTGTTTGGTGCAGTCCAACCTATAAGATTGAATCCAATGGATGATTCAGTTAACGTAGAGCAAGAAGGTGATATACTTCAGAAAGGATGTTTGTTTTCAATACCAGATAAACAGCTCAGCACTGTTAGTTCTCTGGTAGAACACATCTCAGGAAATATTAACCATGATGAGTTATTACGAAAACAAATACTTGTGATAAACAAGTCAGATTCAGAAGACAGTATTGAGATTAAATTTTTCATAAAGCTTGCTGAAAAATATAATCTAAAGGATAATGTATATTATCCATCTGCCGAGAAGCTCGTCAGAGAATCATTGATTCATGAAGATGCTAAATCTAAAGGACTTGATGTTGTTCAATCCAAAAGGAGTATATTAGTTAAAACAAGGATATGTGATTCTAATATCCAGAATCTCTTAACTAATATACTACCTCGTGATTTTAATAGTCTAACCACCTACAAGAATCAAGATAGATGTGTTTTAAGGGAAAATCCTTTGACTAGTATCCGGTCAACATCATCCAATGATGATTATCTCTTAAACAGATAAAAAGATCAACTCATGAATACAAAAACAAATGATTTCAGATCATGTTGCTTTGTTGTTGATCAAGTGTCTAAAATAGAATCCAGGAAACAATATCATCAAATGATGATGTCATATTCCAAGGAATTCCTGGTCGATATATGAGTTCTGATTATTTCGCAACTCAAAAAACTTCAAGTCACGCTTATGATTTTGATCATCGATCTGATCATTCTGTTAAATCAGGCCACTCCAGCTATGACACAGTGAAAGAAGTTTCCTCTTGGAAGAATCCCAAAATGATAGATACTCAAAAATATCACGATGGATCATGTTCCATAAATTCTGATCTATCACTAGCTCACTCCATCAACTGATGTTGGTCTTTGGAATTTCCCTAGTTGTGCTCAACTCAAATAAAAAAGGGAAATTCTTTAAAAGAGCACAAGAATATGAGGATCATATAATATTATACTCTTGAATATCTAAAGTATTTTTCTATACTTGGAATATCTTTTCTATTCTTAGAAAAATGCTTTCGATCTTTGGAAAGTCCATGAGAAAAGTTGGGAAAATATTTTCAGAACTCCTAGGTTATACTGGCTCGAAAAAACTCTATGATGTTTCTGAAAGTTTATATTTTCACAAATAAAAATACCGTGATTAGGTATTCCAATCTTGGTAAGCAAGTTTGGGTTATTATATAAACCATCTATATGACCGATCCCTCTTCTGTCCACGGTAAAAGATGGGTGAAAATACCATTGACATTGAATCTCAACTTCGAAAACTTGAAACCTTTCCAGTTGAGTTCAAATGTTACTTCTCAAACAAACATAAAAAGAATCATATTTCTTTTGAGCTTATGTTAATGGGAGACTTTGAAGTCGCTCGTGATCTTTTGGAAACTGCAGTGGTGAATGAAAAACTGCTCGAGTCAAACCTCTTGAAATCAATTGTGGAATTGAATCTTCTGAAACAAAGACTCAATCATCTGAAAGACAAAAGAAGACTCAAGAATCAAAACACCGAGGAATTGTCGGTAAATAACGGAAGCACCACTAGAGATTAAGTGATATGCTGTAATACTTAATCAAGAAAATAGACATCATTTTTTGATTTCTTTCAATGATTGTATTAGGTCTATTTTATGAATAAAACTATATTTATTATGAATAGAATTATTTGATTTACTAATTTTTCTTGTGATGGTTTTTGATTTACATAGCCTGTGCTTGAATGCTTTATTATTGCTATGGATGTTTATGGGATGTTTGATTTAGGTTTTATTATCTTGATATTCGATCTCATAATGTTGTGCACCCTTATGGTTTGGGTGACTTTTTGATTTAGCAGGATTAAGTTCTAGCCCATGTTGGTAGGCTTTATCAAAGGATCATGAGGGGTTCTGGTAGAAACAATATGTGAAAAAGTCACAATATGTTGAATCAGTTTGGTTTAGCATAAAAGCATATGTGTTTCGATGGTTTTCAACTTTTGCTTGCAATAGTTAAAAACCGGTTTTCAACCTTTCTCTGGTAAAGGTTGGTTGTTGTTATTCTTTTGTTTTTCATAAGGATGACAACATAATGATATTTCGATATCAATTCTCCCTGGAAGATGATGTAAACATATTGGAGAAGTGGATGCGAAATTTGAGGTAACAATTTTGTTAGTTAATTGGTTTCCTGTTTAAGAAAAGCCTGATTTTTATTTCTTATATATTTTGCTTTTGCTTAACAAAATTTCGGTACAGTTGATATTTTATTCCATTATGAGTGTATGGATGTGTGTGTGATTCAATTGGTTCCGATTAAGAAAAACTATTGTTATCTTGCTTTATTGTGTGGTATCAATTGTTTAGGCTTACAAAATTTCGATGCAATTGCGGTGCTATAATGTCTATGTTGTTTCAATTGCTTCCGGTTGAGGTGAATAATTATGCACGTTGATTTATTTTGGTTTGAATGAATTATTTATGGCTTAACGAAAGAAAAGTTTACGGGATGGATTGTTTAGTCCATTTCGATTCCGGATAAGAGAAACTAACTCATCTTAGTTAGACTTATCAAAGTGGAGGTTTCGGTTATTCAAGTCTAATCGAATGCCTTAACAAGAAATACTAGTTAACTAACCTAGTACTTGTCTTGTTTAAAAGTGAAAGGTCTAAGTTATATGGATAATTAGAGCCTGATGAGAAAAACAAAGTTATCTTTATTTTGGTCTTATCGAATGAAGGGGTTGTATTTGTACAATCGGTTTAGCGAAGGGACTAAGGTGCTTAGTTGATTTTTGGTTTGCTAAAATAAATTGGGAAAATTGCTTCGGGCAATTATTTCCTTGATAACCAAAGTAATTTGTTTTGATATGTTATCAAAATGGTGTGTGGAACCCCCGTGTTTAGCTCTATAAGTTTGCAAGTCAATTTTGAGATTTGTAAGATTCTTTTCGGTTTGTCCTTTACTTTTTCGTTTCTTTGTCATTTTGTGACAAAAAGGGGAAGAAATATATGGAGTAAACAAGTGAAACTGGCATTGATTTTATATTGATTGGTATCACTAAGGGAAAGGACAATTGTGCTTAAACGTTTATCTAACGAAAGAGTGAAAGCATAGACTAAGGGGGAGTAGCATATCATATTAATTGGTATAACAAAGACGTGCGGATTGATAATATCTACCAATATCACCTTTAAGGGGAGTATTAGCTTTGTTATTATAATGTCAACAGCGGCATTTAAGGATTGAATGTATACAGGTTATAGTGTTGTTGAATTCGGGAATCAAGCGTATGTATAATGAATTCTTGTAATTTGTTTATCCATATGATTGTAAGAGTTTTGTCACTAAAATTGACAAAGGGGGGGATTGTTAGAGCATAGCTCGGTTGATCCCACCAAGCGTTGGTATGTCAAGTTTGGTTGTCATATTTTAGTGAATCAAAACTCATTTTAAGAGTCGCTTGATTATGTACTAGAGTCAACTTCGTATAGGTTAGCTTGAAAGTATTAGGATATGAGACATTACAAGTATTGCGAAGACTTGAAGAAGTAAAGAAGTAAGAAGCTACAACGACAACATCATCCTTCCACTTGAGGTTAGTGATATTTGACTTGAACTGTTTCATTCCCTAACATATCTTTCAAGTCGTGCATATTGAAAAAAAAACTGCGAAGCATGAACACTCTAGATAGACATAGTATTAAGGAATACAATATCAAGTTTATTGCTTACCCATTAAACTTTGTAGATTAGACATCGACATAATCGTTTAAATGCTATTGTGATTATGTATGGGTATGAGGTGAGGATTTCATCCTAGGAAACAATGTTTTTGAAAAAGCGGGGTCTAACACCACCACCCAATATTTCGCTTAGCAATATGTATGGACTAACTCCGAAATATTTTCTATAGAATCAACTAGACAGTCAGACTCAATCTAGGTAAAAGTATCTCAAGGAGTTAATATCTCTCTCTTGTTTTGATTTACTCGAGCTAATAGAAATCAGCGAGTCTTCAATCAAACACAAGGAATAAATTGGATGGTACCAAAGACCAATATCCAGGGATCAATCAATGAAAATCAACAACCTAAGATTGGATATTCTAATTGATGATTTAGACGCACAACCTGTATTATTTCAATTATAAAGATAAAACAATATAATACGGAAAATGAAATAACACAGACACCAGAAATATTGTTAACGAGGAAACCGAAAATGCAGAAAAACCCCGGGACCTAGTCCAGATTGAACACACATTGTATTAAGCCACTACAGACACTAGCCGACTCCAAGCTAACTTCGAACTAAACTGTAGTTGAACCCCAATCAATCTCCCATTGATCCAAGATACGGTTATGCTCCTACGCCTCTGATCCCAGCAGGATACTGCGCACTTGATTCCCTTAGCTGATCTCACCCACAACTAAGAGTTGCTACGACCCAAAATCGCAGGCTTTGACAATAAACAAATCTGTCTCACACAAACAAGTCTATCAAAGGATCAATCTGTCTCCCACAGATAAACCCTAAAGGTTTTGTTCCGCCTTTTGATAATAATCAAGGTGAACAGGAACCAATTGATAATCCGGTCTTATATTCCCGAAGAACAACCTAGATTAATCAATCACCTCACAACAATCTTAACTGTATGGTAGCGAAACAAGATGTTGCATAATCACAAACGATGAGACGAAGACGTTTGTGATTACTTTTTATATCTTTCCTATCGGAGATATCAATCTCAATCCAATCAATCTGATTGTACTCGTACGATAGAAGATGCAAGATCAGATCACACAACTACGATAAAAGTAGTATCGGTCTGGATTCACAATCCCAATGAAGCCTATAAGTCGTTAACCCGGTTTGAGAAAAGAAAACCAGAGGTTAAAGGAGAACTGACTCTATTATGCAAACTAGTATCACAGTAAGGTGTGGGGATTAGTTTTGCACAATACTAGATGTATCCTTTATATAGTCTTTCAAATCAGGGTTTTTCCTTGGTCACAAAGCAAATAATATCCACTGTTAGATGAAAACCTGATTTAGATTCAAGATAATATTTCTCAACCTTTAGATCGAAAACTTAGCTTGTTACACACACTTGACAATGCACGTTTCTAGGTTTGTTAATCGTACCCAAACAGATGCACTTGTTGGTTCAATAATAGTCAACCAAAAGGTTAGCATTATGAGCATCTCATATCAACCATGTTCTTCTAGTTAAAATGACTCAAATGAACTAGTTAGAGAGTTGTTCAATTGCAAGGAAATCTTATGTACTACACAAGACACAATTGAAGCAAAGATGATTTGATTCATTCGAATCAGTTCATGAACTTTATAGCCACGGTTTGCATACTGCATTCCTTAGCCTTTATAAGTTTAAGTTCAGAAATCATCTTCAGATATATAACCTTTCTCAAGTTCGCAGACTAGGTTCGCGGACTTAAGCAACCGGTAGAGTTTACAAACTTCAGCAGAAAATCTCGGCAAAGACCTTCCGCCGGTTCACAGACTGGGTTCGCGGACTGGATTCGCGGACTAGTCTAGTTTTTCAACTCCAACAAAATTTCTCGGGATGATAAGTTCGGCAGTTTGTGTACTTGGAAACAAGTTATTCTTCCGGTTTCTCTTGATCAACAAAGTTCGCATATTTTGGTTCAAGGAATCGGACTTATACATAAATGTGTTTCCACAACAATGTTTATGTCCACCATTGGTTATGTAATCTGAACTCTCATTTCAATCATTGAAACATTCTTAAAGGACGTTACATAGTTGTTATTCACAAACCATTTCTCGTCAAAGCAATTTTCAAAGTGATTGAAACATATCATGACTTTCCTCACTAGGTAAAGATAAACTTGATTGAAGCGAAAAGCTTACCAACACATATTTCGAGATATAGATAGGCGAGGTTTACTTGGCTCGAAATACCAAATGTGTATAATCCAAGTCTATATATATATATAGCATACAACTTCTTATCTCAAAGAGTAGGAGATAGAGTAGATAGGCTTTTGAGTGACAGATAAATTCAAGTCTTCACATACCTTTTTGTCGTGAAGTTTTACCGGTTCCTTGAGTAGTTCTTCTTCTTGTATGATGAATCGCCATGAAGTCCTTGAGCTCAACTACACTTTCTATCCTAGTCCGAGACTTAGATATAATAGACTAGAAATCAAGACTTATAGTTTTGATCACTAACATTGACAAACATGCTTGAGATAGAAACGCATGCGAGTTCGACCGAGAAATGCTCTAACAATCTCCCCCTTTGTCAATTTTAGTGACAAAATTATCAATACATATGGAATACAAAAAAGATAAAGAAACTTTAGTAGCTCCTATTCCACATGTCTAATCTTCAACATTCCTCGAAATCTTCGTCATTTCCAAGTACTCCAATGATCCCAAAGGTTGTAAGTTTAGTATCACCGTTGTTGAAGATCCGTAGCTATAAAAATGAGAAAGCATCGGTCTCGATCATTGTTATACGGTGTCATAGTATTATTACAAAGTGTCAAAGTTCAATTGTATCACAACTTCAACAATAATACTATGGTGATATGTATCACTCCTCCTTAGTCAATACTCCATATCACATGGAAACAACTCCCCCTTACACAATGATCCGAAAACCATATGTATTTGTAGTGTGAACTACATATTAATTATCCCCCTTTTTGTCAATAAAATTGGCAAAGGTACAATAACGGGATCATAATGAAATTTCCGTAAGAGACATTTCATGACTTAGAAGAAAAATACATACCATCTAATTTAGATGCAATCATATAGACGAAGCTAATAGCATTCATCAAGGAGTTTAAAGATACAAGATAACCCCTCTAATATTCCACAGTCGCACTCCCCTCAAGATATTACCATTAAGCACAAGTTCAAAAGAACTCTCCCCCATTTGATGTCATTCCCGAAGGAACAACAAGAGCGACCTTAATTTTGAAAGAAAAGAAGGATTTTTATTGGACACAAAAAAAAAACCATGAGAATGATTTCCTATACCCAAAAACTCAATCAAACTAATCACAAGTAAACCCATGATTAATTTAATCAGAATACACAACCAAATGAAACACAAAAGTGATCAATTTAATTGATTATGCTCGACATAAGTAAGCTTACGGAGCTACGACTAAGTTAACCATTCGAGAAAGATTAGCTTAATCGTCCATATACTCAACACAAGAAAAACTTATGGAGTAATGCAGTATACACAAAAAATATGGATCAGGGATGATCAATACTGCGGAATATACAAGGATTCATTCTATCTTCAATCACTATTTGCATAACGACAATCAATAGACATAATCCTTGTTCACAAAAGATTTTAACCTATCTTCCATCAAATATTGACAATATAGGCTTAACTTTTGTACTTGTCAAAAGTCCATTCATTCTTTAATCAATACATGAATACCGACCACAAACGACTTTACTTTTGACAAGGTATAGGACAATCAAGTTCACGGACATAAACACACATATCCCATAACAAATTGCAATATATAAAATCAATAATATTAAATATTGCAAAAATCATCTTCCAAACAGTTTTAGAATTTAAACCAAATAAACCTAAAAACATGAAGATGAAAACGTTGGACATAGCTATGTGTAATCACAATAATGGCTATTCCAAACTCTAGTAATCCTTCTCAAAAGAAGAATAAATTCTCATAAGAAGTTTCCTAGGTATCAGGACAAACTCGTAATGCACATATAAGATGATTTATCCTTTGAGGGTAGAATGAATCTTTTTCGCCCGGATTTACACCAAGAATATCTACCAAAGGCGTATTAACAGATCTTCTTAACAAAGAAGAACATACAAAGTCATTAACAACCATGCACTACAGTTCACATAAGATGATTGTGAACATTCAAGAATCCCATAGTAATGCATACTACTGCATGTTCTTGAAATTCCTTCTCTGTGATTCACCAAAAACATTCTTGTAAAAGCTACAATGAGCTTAGAGGAGTAGTACTCCAAGAATACAAGTGCCAAGTCCAAGAGAAGTTGAACAAGTGCAACGAAACTGAGAAAAACACTCAAAAACAAGAGACATGACAAATACCAATCTTAATTCATCCAAATACAACAATTCTTATATACATTTTGAATAGAATTCAAAGAGGAAGAGAATGTAAAAAGAATGAGGTCATTCCGAGTTCGTACGAAGAAGTTACGGCCAAAACAAGTTTACCGAATATCGACGTCAAGTATGCATACGGGTTTGCAAACGAATTTTCAAGTCCGCGAACTTAAACCCCTGGATTTTGATTTTAAAAGATGTTATGCATACCTGGTAGGTGTACCATGAAGTCCAAACATCCCGAACTACTATTTTCAAACCTAAACATTTAAGAACCCTAAACACGGATCAAGTTAGGTAGAAAAGAACGATAAGAAAGGTACGTGAATCATTATAAGTTCTCTAAACAAATAAAAGCAAAAATATTTCTCAAGTTTATAGACATACCTTTTTAGATGAATCCAATTGAATTCTACATCCTTACCGAACATAATCTGTGCGCCCCAATTTTCGTGCTTCCCTCACCGTATACATAGCAGGGCATTCCTTGGTGAGGATGCACTTACAACACAATCAAGTTGTGTTGGGATGAACAATGTCTTGTTCACCATAATTGACCTTTGGATTATCATGAAAGGGATCACTTTTATAGCCTTTCACATCCAATTCCATTTTTCCAAAAAACTTGTTAAGTTCCAACATCATGGATACTACCTTCTCCATAGTCATGGAATTTTCTGGAAGATCATTCCTTTTCACACTCAAAGCATCATTAGCTTTCTTTGGTACCCACTTCTGAGTGTGTTTAGGAACAACCAGAACCTTCTTCCCATTACTCTCTTCAATATTTCTCGGAAGAGAATTGGATTGACTATTATTTTGCAAGTTAGTCTTTCTCCAATTAGGAGCATCGGATCTTGTCTTCATCTTTACGAAGTTATCCTTTTGATAACCATTACGATTGTGAAAAGTATTCGTATAACGTTTATAGGCAAATCTAGGTTTATCACAGCAACGATTCCTTTGCCGTAAAGGTTGGAAAGTTATAACCTGTAATGTTAAGGGGATTATCCTTAGCATATGATCTTGGTTTCACAAATTCTTGTGATTCCCAAACAAGAACATCATGAAGTTTCTTATTCCTTATACGAAAACAACATCTCCTTTCCAGGTGACCTTTATTTCCGCAATAGTGGAAAACATAAGGAATGTTCTTACCTCGATCCGTATGTGCTGATTTTGGAGGTTGATATTCTTTGCTCTTTCGAACCTTAATTTCCGGTGAAGGTATTTCCCTTTTGCCATCAGTGGAAAAATTTTGTTGAGAAGAATCACTAGCCTTGACAAATTTTACCTCTTTGCTAATACTTGGAGCGTCTATTCCCTTATAGGCAAATCCTCGTGTATCACGATGATTTTTACTTACTCCTAGCATAGTGATTAATTTGCTTGAACTAGTATTGAATTTTTTCAAGTCATCTTCCAACATCTTGATTTTATCAAGAGCAGCAGCTAAATCATCCTCAAGGCGTTTTTCTCGAGCGAGACAAGCACTTTCTCTGTCATCAAAAATAATTTGTTGAGAGTTAAACCTTGCTTCAGATTCTGCAAGTTTCTCTTCCAACAAAAAGTACTTTTGATAAAGATTATCACATTCAAGTGACTTCATACGTAGGTTTTCCTCAGAATCCTTGAGGATCGATTCGTTAGAACGATTCGAAAAATAAACACCTGCGTAACATCTTCTCAATTTCTTGTTTTCTCGACAAAGAGGAGTCAGAAGAGGTGAGACATGATAAGTTGTAATCTTCTTCATCTTCCACGTATCCAAAAACTTAACATACTCTGAGACTTCCTCATCAACATCTCTATCAATATCTGAATCACCTTCATCAGAAAGTTCATCCAACTGTTCTTCTAGGAGAGTTTCCCAATCAACAGTTTTTACATCAAGAGAATGTTTAGATATTGACTTAGATGTGATAGTTCTCTCAGGTGAATCCAAGCTTTAGAACCATCTGGTAATTTCTGAACTGGTACGTTATTACAGATAGACTCTTCCATAATCAGATCACTACAAACACAGACTTATAAGGTCTTTAACGTGTTTGCCTGCTCTGATACCAATTGAAAAAGCGGGGGTCTAACACCACAACCCAATATTTTGCTTAGGAATCTGTATGGACTAACTCCGAAATAATTTCTAGGTAAAAGTATCTCAAGGAGTTAATATCTCTCTCTTGTTTTGATTTACTCGAGATAATAGAAATCAGCGAGTCTTCAATCAAACACAAGGAATAACTTGGATGGTACCAAAGACCAATATCCAAGGATCAATCAATGAAAATCAACAACCTAAGGTTGGATATTATAATTGATAATCTAAACGCACAACCTGTATTATTTCAATTATAAAGATAAAACAATATAATGCGGAAATTGAAATAACACAGACACCAGAAATTTTGTTGACGAGGAAACCGCAATGCAGAAAAACCCCGGGACCTAGTCCAGATTGAACACACATTGTATTAAGCCGCTACAGACACTAGCCTACTCCAAGCTAACTTCGGACTGGACTATAGTTGATCCCCAATCAATCTCCCACTGATCCAATGTACAATTATGCTCCTACGCCTCCCAGCAGGATACTGCATACTTGATTCCCTTAGCTGATATCACCCACAACTAAGAGTTGCTATGATCCAAAATCGCAGGCTTTGAAAATAAAAAAATATGTCTCACACAGACAAGTCTATAAAAGGATCAATCTGTCTCCCACAGATAAACCCTAAAGGTTTTGTTCCGTCTTTTGATAATAATAATCAAGGTGAACATGAACAAATTGATAATCCGGTCTTATATTCCCGAAGAACAGCCTAGATTAATCAATCACCTGACAACAATCTTAATCGTATTGTAGAGAAACAAGATGTTGCGGAATCACAAACGATGAGACGAAGACGTTTGTGATTACTTTTTATATCTTGCCTATCGGAGATATCAATCTCAAGCCAATCAATCTGATTGTACTCGTACGTTAGAAGATGCAAGATCAGATCACACAACTACGATAAAAGTAGTACCGGTCTGGCTTCACAATCCCAATGAAGTCTTTAAGTCGTTAACCCGGTTTGAGAAAAGAAAACCAGAGGTTAAAGGAGAATCGACTCTAATATGCAAACTAGTATCACACGTAAGGTGTGGGGATTAGTTTTTCACAATACTAGATGTCCCCTTTATATAGTGTTTCAAATCAGGGTTTTGCATTGGTCACAAAGAAAACAATATCCATCGTTAGATGAAAACCTATTTAGACTCAAGCTAATTTTTCTCAACCGTTAGATCGAAAACTTAGCTTGTTACACACACTTGGCAATGCACGTTCTAGGTTTGTTAACTGTACCCAAACGTATACACTTGTTGGTTCAATAATAGTCAACCAAAAGGTTATCCATATGAGCATCCCATATCAACCATGTTCTTCTTCACCATAACTAGTTCAAATGACTCAAATGAACTAGTTAAAGAGTTGTTCAATTGCAAGGAAATATTATGTACTACACAAGACACAATTGAAGCAAAGATGATTTGATTCACTCGAATCGGTTCATGAACTTTATAGCCACGGTTTGCATACTGCATTCCTTAGATTTTTAAGTTTAAGTTCAGGAATAATCTTCAGATATATAACATTTCTCAATTTCGCAGACTAGGTTTGCGGACTTAAGCAACCGGTAGAGTTTACAAACTCCAGCAGAAAATCTCGGCAAAGACCTTTCACCGGTTCAAGGACTGGGTTCGCGGACTAGTCTAGTTTGTCAACTCCAGCAGAATTTCTCGGGATGAGAAGTTCGGCAGTTCGAGGACTTGGCAACAAGCCATTCTTCCGGTTTCTCTTGATCAACAAAGTTCGTAAACTTTGGTTCAAGGAATAGGACTTACACATAAATGTGTTTCCACAACAATGTTTATGTCCACCATTGGTTATGTAATCTAAACTATCATTTCAATCATTGAAACATTCTTAGAGGAAATTATATAGTTGTTATTCACAAACCATTTCTCGTCAAAGCAATTTTTAAAGTGATTGAAACATATCATAACTTTCGTCACTAGGTAAAGATAAACTTGATTGAAGCGAAAAGCTTACCAACACATATTTCGAGATATAGATAGGTGAGGTATACTCGGCTCGAAATACCAAATGTGTATAATCCAAGTCTATATATATAGCATTCAACTTCTTGTCTCAAAGAGTAGGAGATAGAGTAGATAGACTTTTGAGTGACAGATAAGTTCAAGTCTTCACATACCTTTTTGTCGAGAAGTTCCACCGGTTCCTCGAGTAGTTATTCTTCGTGTATGATGAATCGCCATGAAGTCCTTGAGCTCAACTACACTTTCTATCCTAGTCCGAGACTTAGCTATAATAGACTAGAAATCAAGACTTATAGTTTTGATCACTAACATTGACAAACATGCTTGAGATAGCGACGCATTCGAGTTCGACTGAGCAATGTTCTAACAGTTTTACATGTGTTTTAAGGAAGTAAGTTCATAAACTTGTTTATGAATCGAAAAGGAAATCGCCAGGCGTTATTGGTATTGTTATTCATTGCATATCTTGTGAAAAACCAATATGTGTGATTTAGTATAACCGCTCATGACTTGTTTGTGTTCTTGGTAAAACTATTCACAAAGGCATGACTTATGTATTGGTATGACTTTTATTAGTGAAACCAATCTTAAGTAATCACCTGAGATGGTATGATCGAGTTTGTGGTTTGTGTATGACCGAATCTGGGTAAAGGGGAACCATCCTAGTAAGAGGTGCAATACATCACAAAGGGGAATCGATCATTGTATCAGGTGCAACAAGTTTTTAGCAGAAAGGGGAACCGATCCTATGGACATGTGCAACACATTTTTAGGCAAAGGGGAACCGATCCTATGGACATGTTCAACACATATAAGTTAGATACCATATATATGTGGGGAACCGATCCGAGTATCTATTCAACCGAATTTTGGAAAGCAAGTGTGACTGTGCACAATACTCACATGGAGGTAGAACCGAAACTTGTTTTTGTAGAACCGTTAAACCCATGATTTGTGATTGAGTGTTCTTGATCAATCACATAGTTCTTGAAAGTAAGATGAACCAATTCTAAACTTGTTTGGAAGTTTTTGATGGTGGATTTTAGTTCAGGGCTAAGATTGTAGAACCAGTATTTTATGTGCTGTCACCCTGCAAAGGGAAAAGACGTTTAAAAAGTGATGAGTGCAGAACCTCTTCACTATGTTTGAAGCAATTCAATAAATACACGAAATTCACCCAGAATGGTGCGTGCAACAGCAATCCCAAATATTCTGTGAATTTTATTAGCATTATTGATTAAAACATTGTTTGCCTAGTATTTTTCGTGTTATGTTCTCAACCGAACCCTCAATGTTAGCATAACATGACGATTAATGTTCACTCTCAGCAGAGTATCATGAATCTCCCGAAGTGTCAGTATTGAAGTCTGCATGAAAGTACTCACACAGGCTGCATCACTCTTTGACAAAGAGATCTCGTATCGGCGCACTTTTAAAGTTGGCTCTATCACGCTTGAATTCCTTAAAGGAAGATCAAGATTTTTAATATCAGTCTCAGAAAAAATCACGGCCACACAATTTGGCCGCATATTTTAGCAAACCCATACCACTCCTAGCAGAACTAGGTAATCACCGCATTGACCTCCGGTGGGCCTACTAGTGTCCCAACCAATTGGACTTTATTTAAACACATTCCAGCGTTGTAAAACGCCAACCCTAAACAGGGTGATCACGCTGTTAAAAGAAGCTCGAACGAGCAAGACTGTCCAAAACAGTCTCAGAAGCATCACGAACGTCCAACTTTGCCAGCCTGGTTGGACGGCTTGGTTCCTCCTACAAAAGGTTAAGGAAGTGCTAATGATCATTGGCGGGCCTACTAGTTCCCTAGCCGGTCTAACACACGCTATACTCCCAAACAATCGCCGAACGCCAGCCCTAAAATAGGGTGGTCATGTTGCTTTGGGAAAGGATCGAGCGAGCGAGACTAATCAGGTCAGTCTTAAAATCATCACGTCCGTCCAACTTCGCCATCCTAGTTGGACGGCTTGGATCATCTCGCGATTGATCAGTGAAGCGTTAATGCACACATTGGCGGATCCGCTCCTCACCTACCCGATCGGCTTTCTCACGGCAATGCCATGGAGCAATGAATGTTTGCTCGAAACATGGCTGATGTGATGCTTTAAAAGATCAAGCAAATTCCACTAGTATCTTAAAACGATCACAACCATCTAACTTAGCCAGCATATTTGGATGGCTTAGATCGCGCCTAGGACCATCGAGAAGGTGCACATATGTTCACCGTCAGCCCAACGTGGGTCCCACACAGTCGGTCCTCCAAAAGGGGAAGCGTGGCTTGCCAAACCGTTTGGCCAAAGTCACGCGTGTGTGACTGTTTAAAAAACCTAATTAGGGTTTGCGGCGATGCATATCTGTCGTAATTTGATCGCGTCCATCCATCTTCGCCAGCCTAAACAGAGGGTGTAGATATAAACTCAAGAGGTCCCAAGGATGTTGACGTGATTACCGTGAGCCCACCTGTGCGTGTGACCGGTCGGCCTAGGCAAACCATGGATGAGCGCCTCGAAACGCACGCCCGAAAGTGGCATGTCACGCGACTTCCAAATCCTTTTCGGCAATGGATTTCTGTCGCAAATCGATCATGAACACTCATCTTTGCCAGTCAATTTGAGTGGCCTAAATCAAGCCTTCATGGGACTGAGAGGTATAGACGTGCATAATAACGTACCGCCTCCATGCGTGACCGATCGGTCCCACTAAACTTAACTCCCATGCTTGAATTCGATCAAGCCAAAGAGGGATGCTTGCGCACCTCTTAAAAACCCTAAAATTCCATCAACGGTCATAGATATATTTCGTAAACCATCTCGTCCATTCCAACTTTGCCAGCTTGGTCGGACATCCTAGGTTAAAAGCTAGACGACCAATGAAGCACCTCGGTGATCACCGTATGCCACTCTTCCACAGGGAGTGATTGACCAGGGGATAGCTCGCCCATGCGGCCTCCAAATGATCACTCGAAGATGGTTGGACGTGATGCTATTTTAAGACGCTTAATCCGCGACTTATTCGGTTAAGCTTTAAAACAGCGATGCTTCATACGTATTGATTGTCTTTGATGCATTACATGCATCGAGTATACACGATATTTCATGAATATCAATTTCTTAAATAACTTAGTTATTTAACTTAGCACCGTATGCTATTTCTTGCGGTGGGTCCCATGATCCACTCATTCGAGACATCAAGCATGTCACAAACTGGGGGATACCTACTGGGGTATTGGTCTGGCGGTTTACAGCGTGCAGCGTGCAACGCGCCATTACAAGAACGTGTTAGGAAAAGTTAGACGGTTAACAGTGATGAGGGAAGTGGGAAAAGGTGTGATCGTGTAACAATCAACACTCCTACACGACCCCACTACTCCATCACTTCACCTCCTCCACTTCCTATGAGATGAGGGTTGCGCTCAATGACTTGTATAAATAGGTCCTTCACCTATTTCAAAAAACGACACAGAAAACCACGTGTTGTTAACTACGTATCCAGAAAACACCCAGAACTGATAGCTTACATTGTGCAAACCAGTTCAACATTCTGATACAAGTCATAAACATCCAACACCTTCACAATCTCAACACCTTCTTCGCTTCCCTCCCTAAGATCAACCCCATCTCCTTCACTTTTTGACCTAAGCATGACTGGAACGGACATTTCTTGGTTTAGTCCAGGATTGTACAGATTGATCTCTCGAATCTAAAAGTACTCCTGCGCAGTGCATTTTTTAGTGTTTGAATTCGTTTCTCCAGCAGAACCAGTTTTTACCCTCAAACAGAAGTGTGGCAAATCGGTTTCAAGGTTTTAAGTATGAAAGAGGACTTACAAAGTATGGATGTCGACATACTTTGAACACGTATAGTGATGTTTATCTTTTATTGTTCAAAGTCATTCCTTAATAGCTAAAGGAAGAAAATCCCAGGATCGAAATATAAATAAGTTAAGAATCTTTTATTTAATGTTGTTAATTTTATTTTAGGAAAATGAGAATCAGTAATGTGCATTTACTAGTTAAATATTTTCCAAAGAGATTTTAGGTCAATATTTTGGACAGAGCATTTCCAGGAATTATGGAAACCGAATTTGGAATATATTGCATATCTTGAGGATATTTTTGGTTTTGGAAATTCCTTGGTGTCCAAACTTCCTTGTCTATAAATACTTGAAGTTTGCATTTCTAGCAAACTAATCCTTCGTGAAAGTAAACTTAATCTGTTGTGTTGTTACTGGTGTAGCCGCCTATTCGGAGAGGAGAGTAACCTAATTAGACGAAATCTCTTACGGCAGATCAGTTTAAAGTATTCTTTGGGATTGAGAAGCTCTATTAGTACTGTTGGTGGGAAACTAGATAATTGCGGTTTATCTTGTGTTTTTGATTGATTTGATTAACTAACGGTGGTTGAACTTTGATTTCACCTAGTTTGTTTATGTTTGAGAATCTTCTTCTGATATAAGATTCACTCAAACTAGATCGAAGTTTCGACAAGGATCTTTAGACTATTTTTAGTTCTAAAGACGATCTTGTGATAATCCATTGTTAACAGACTCCGTTTTACGCGTGATTAATCACAAGAGATTCAAGTTGTTGTGTGCAGGTGTTTATTGAAGATCTAAGAAGATTTGATGACAAAGAAGATATTGAAGATTTTTGATTTGGGGTTCATAATCTTTGGTGTGCACAATACTTGTTTAGGTATACGAGGATCCAACTATAATCGTTTTATCCTGGTGGTAGATTGGATTGATTAGTTGTGTATATTGGCATAAATACAATTCTTTGTGATTAAAAGTATTGATTGCAAAATCTTAACAATTACCTTTGGTAGTTGAACATTAGATATATCTAAGAACCTGATGAAGGAGTTTATTGAGATGAACATAAGAGCCTTTGTCGAACTCATATCACTTGGTTGAAGAGAGTTGATACCAAACATATTTGTTATTCCTTTACCGTTTGGAATATGAACCAAAGGAATTCTTCCAAGTACGTGACTTATTCATAAGTTGGAGGCGTGGGAATACAGATGGAACTAGGTGAACTATAGATTTAGTTGCTTGGTCTCAACTATACGAAGTTGGTTTAATTTTGTGTAGCGGCTTAATCCCGAGAGTATTCAATTCTGGACAAGGTCCCGGGGTTTTTCTGCATTTGCGGTTTCCTCATTAACAAAATATTGATGTGTCATTTACTTTATATTTCCGCATTATATTTTTTTATTATAATTAAAGTAAATTATACAAACGTTAATTCCTATTTACTTGATAAGCAATCCTATTGTTTTTGGTTAAGTCCGAACCTTTTTATCAAGTAAACATACTTCGTTGTTGTATTATCTCGATCTCGTATCCATATACGATCACACTAAGTGTGAACCGATTAGTTGCATTGTCACGACTCAGTCCATAGACAATCACTTTCGGAGCTAGGACTTATAGGTAGGAAAAGTTTAGCTTGAGGTATATTTGGGTACCCTCACCTTTTCAAATGTGCATTTTCTAGTTGGAGACTTTCTAAGAGATTTTCGGTCAATATTTTGGACATAGCATTTCCAGGAATTATGGAAACCGAATTTGGAATATATTGCATATCTTGAGAATATTTTCAGTTTTGGAAATTCCTTGTTGTCCAAACTTCCTTGGTCTATAAATATTTGAAGTTTGCATTTCTAGCAAACTAATCCTCGTGACAGCAAACTTCCTCGGTTGTGTTGTTACTGGTGTAGCCGCCTATTCGGAAAGGAAAGTAACCTAATTAGGGGAAATCTCTTACGACCGCTCAGTTTAAAGTCTTCTTTGGGATTGAGAAACTCTATTAGTACCGTTGGTGGGAAACTAGATAATTGCGGTTTATCTTGTGTTTTCAATTGATTTGATTGACTAACGGTGGTTGAGCTTTGATTGCACCTAGTTTGTTTATGCTTGAGAATCTTCTCTTCTGATGTAAGATTTACTCAAACTAGATCGAAGTTTCGACAGGGATCTTTAGAATGTTTGTAGATCTAAAGACGTCTTATGATAATCCATTGTTAACAGACTCCGTTCTGTGCGTGATTGATCACAAGAGATTCAAGTTGTTGTGTGCAGTCATTTATTGAAGATCTAAGAAGATTTGAATGCAAAAAAGACTTTGAAGATTTCTGATTTGGGTTCATAATCTTTGGTGTGCACAATACTTGTTTCGGTACATGAGGATCTAACTATAATCGGTTTATCCTTGTGGTAGATTAGATTGATTAGTTGTGTAGATCGACATCAATACAATTCTTTGTGATTAAAAGTATTGATTGCAAAATCTTAACAATTACCTTTGGTAGTTGAGAATAAGATAGATATAAGAACCCGACGAAGGAGTTTATTGAGATAAACAGAAGATCCTTTGTCGAACTCATAACACTTGGTTGAAAAGAGTTGATACCAAACAGATTTGTTGTTCCTTTACTTTCTGGAATACGAACCAAAGGAATTATTCCAAATACGTGACTTATTACAGGTCGGAGGCGTGGGAATACTGACGGAACTAGGTGAACTATAGGTTTATTTGCTTGGTCTCAACTATACGAAGTTGGTTTGATTTTGTATAGTGTCTTAATCCTGAGAGTATTCAATTCTAGACAAGGTCCCGAGGTTTTTTCGCATTTGCGGTTTCCTCGTTAATAAAATCTTGTTGTGTTATTTACTTTTATTTTCCGCAATTATAATTGTTGTTATTATAATTCAAAGTAAATTACACAAACGTTAATTGTTATTTACTTGATATTAATCCTTTTGTGTTTGGTTAAGTCCGAACCTCTTATCAAGTAAACATACTTCGTTGTTGTATTGTCTCGATCTCGTATCCATAGACGAGCACACGAAGTGTGAATCGATTTTATGTATTTTCTCGACTTAGTCCATAGAAAATCAGTTTCGGAGAAAGTACTTATAGGTGTAAAAGTTTTAGTTTGAGGTATATTTGGGTACCCTTTCCTTTTCAATTGGTATCAGAGCGGGCAAACACGAAAAATCTAACAATCTGTTTTTGATATGATCCAACCTATAAGACATGAGTCAAAGTAAGGTTAAGCGAGTGGAAAAACTAAAGAAAGACTCAATTAACGTGTCACAAGATATGTGCTCAAAGGAGATAGTTATTCAATTTAAGGTTGCTCAATTGATGATGTCCCTAACGAGATATCTTTGAGTTCTATACTTGAGATTTCTGATGAAAGATCAAGTGTAAAAACATCTGAACTAAAGGACTTGAGCAAACAATTTCTTATTTGTTTTAATGATCTTCTTTCAACACTTCAAAGAGAACGAGATTTAACTTTAAAGTTTGAAAATATCGATGAAAAGCATAACTTGATGAAAGAAAAATACTCACAACAGTTGCAGGGTCTTAAGGATAAACTAAGTGCCGGTCTCTCTCATTTTAAAGAGAAGGAAGGTGAATATCCCCCATGTGACGTGATTGGAGTCTCATGAATCGTAGAGTCTGCATGACAGACGTGTATTTTATTAGTCAGTTGTTGACTATTTAGATAGTGAATCTAAGTTTTTGTTGAATCGAGCATGAGTGATCGAATGCTCAATGGAACATGTTAGACATTGCTCGAATATTGTAAATTTGAGAAACTAAGCAAGTACTGCTCGCCGAATTACTGAATATTGATAGTTGGATCAATATTCGAGCAATTGAGCAAGTATTGCTCAATTTCAAGAATTACTGAATAATGATAGTTGGGCAATTGAGTAAGTATTTCTCAATTTGTTAGAGCATTGCTCGGTCGAACTCGCATGCGTTTCTATCTCAAGCATGTTTGTCAATGTTAGTGATCAAAACTATAAGTCTTGATTTCTAGTCTATTATAGCTAAGTCTCGGACTAGGATAGAAATTATAGTTGAGCTCAAGGACTTCATGGCGATTCATCATACAAGAAGAATAACTACTCAAGGAATCGGTGGAACTTCTCGACAAAAAGGCATGTGAAGACTTGAAATTATCTGTCACTCAAAAGTCTATCTACTCTATCTCCTACTCTTTGAGACAAGAAGTCGTATGCTATATATATAGACTTGGATTATACACATTTGGTATTTCGAGCCGAGTATACCTCGCCTATCTATATCTTGAAATATGTGGTAAGCTTTTCACTTCGATCAAGATTATCTTTACCTAGTGACGAAAGTCATGATATGTTTCAATCACTTTGAAAATTGCTTTGACGAGAAATGGTGTAACAACTGTATAACGTCCTCTAAGAATGTTTCAATGATTGAAATGAGAGTTTAGATTACATAACCAATGGTGGACATAAACATTGTTGTCGAAACACATTTATGTATAAGTCATATTCCTTGAACCAAAGTTTGCGAACTTTGTTGATAAAGAGAAACCGGATGAATTGCTTTGCCAAGTCCGCGAACTCAATCCGCGAACTGCCGAACTTCTCATCCCGAGAAATTCTACTGGAGTTGACAAACTAGACTAGTCCGCGAACCCAGCCCGCGAACCGGCGGAAGGTTTGTAAATTCTACCGGTTGCTTAAGTCCGCAAATCTAGTCTGCGAACTTGAGAAAGGTTATATATCTGAAGATGATTTTTGAACTTAGACTTAAAAAGACTAAGTAATGGAGTATGCAAACCGTGGCTATAAAATTTCATGAACCGATTCAAGTGAATCAAATCATCTTTGCTTCAATTGTGTCTTGTGTAGTACATGAGATTTCCTTTCAATTGAACAACTCTCTAACTAGTTCATTTGAAGTCATTTGAACTAGATATGGTGAAGAATAACATGGTTGATATGAAATGCTCATATGGCTAACTTTTTGGTTGACCATTATTGAACCAACAAGTGCATACGTTTGGGTACGGTTAATAAACCTAGAAGTGTGCATTGTTAAGTGTGTGTAACAAGCTAAGTTTTCGATCTAACGGTTGAGAAATATTAGCTTGAATCTAAATCAGGTTTTCATCTAACGGTGGATATTGTTTTCTATGTGACCAAGGCAAAACCCTGATTTGAAAGACTATATAAAGGAGACATCTAGTATTGTACAAAACTAATCCCCACACCTTACGTGTGATACTAGTTTGCATACTAGAGTCGATTCTCCTTTAACCTCTAGTTTTCTTTTCTCAAACCGAGTTACCGACTTAAAGACTTCATTGGGATTGTGAAGCCAGACTGATACTACTTTTATCGTAGTTGTGTGATCTGATCTTGCATCTTCTATCGTACGAGTACAATCAGATTGATTGTCTTGAGATTGATATCTCTGAAAGGCAAGATATAAAAAGTAATCACAAACGTCTTCGTCTCATCGTTTGTGATTCCGCAACATCTTGTTTCGCTACCATACGATTAAGATTGTTGTGAGGTGATTGATTAATCTAGGATATTCTTCGGGAATATAAGACCGGAATATCAATTGGTTCATGTTCACCTTGATTATTATCAAAAGACGGAACAAAACCTTTAGGGTTTATCTGTGGGAGACAGATTGATCCTTTAATAGACTTGTCTGTGTGAGACATATTTGTTTATTATCAAAGCCTGCGATTTTTGGTAGTAGCAACTCTTAGTTGTGGGTGAGATCAACTAAGGGAATCAAGTGTTCAATATTCTTTTTGGATCTGAGGCGTAGGAGCATAACTGTACCTTGGATCAGTGGGAGATTCATTGGGATTCAACTACAGTCCAGTCCGAAGTTAGCTTGGAGTAGGCTAGTGTCTGTAGCGGCTTAATACAGTGTGTGTTCAATCTGGACTAGTTCCCAGGGTTTTTCTGCATTTGCGGTTTCCTCGTTAACAAGGTGTCTGTGTTATTTCTATTTCCGCATTATATTTGTTTATATAATTGAAATAATACAGTTTGTGCGTTTGAATCAATCAATTGGAAATCCAAACTTTGGTTATTGATTGATCCTTGGATATTGTTCTTTGGTACCATCCAAGTTATTCCTTGTATTTGATTAGAACTCGCAGTTCCTTCTTGAGTAAATCAAATCAACAAAGAGATATAAACTCGTTGATATACTTTTAATTGATTGAGTCTTGTTGATTCTCTTAAAAGTATATTCGAGTTAGTTCATACAAATTTCTAAGTGAAATATTGGGTGGTGTTGTTAGACCCCCGCTTTTTCACAATTCGACGAATTACTGAATATTGATATTTGGATCAATATTCGAGCAATTGAGAAAGTGTTTCTCAATTCGAAGAATTACTGATAAATTACCGAATATTGATAGTGGGTCAATATTTGAGCAACTGAGCAAGTATTGCTCAATTCGACGAATTATTTATTTATTGGTGACGTGACCTAATAAAATATTAATTAAAATATTGGTAGATTACCGAAAATTATATAATTAATCCGCGTGTTGTTTGCTGGATCAACATAAATTTATTTTGTGTTTGAACTTGCTCAGAATGATGATTTGTTGAGCGTTTGTTCGAAACCCTAATTTTTGATCAATTGCTCATTAATTGACGAATTACTGAAAATAGGTCATGACCAAAGGAGGGACTGAAAATAGGTCATTAATTGACCATTAGGGTCCTGAGTTGAAGGGTTGGTGAAGGAATGATGATTAAATGCTGGTTTCATCATTTATTGAAATAGTGCTCGATTGAGCATTAGGTGATAAAACCTAATTATGGAAAAGCGAGGGACCGACCAAGATGGCATGAGACCGGCCTTGGTGGTCGTGGGACATCTGTTGGGCATTCGAGCAAATTCCAAGTAGGTTGGAAAGAATTTGGACCCAATATGAGCAATTGCGCAAATTAGGTCAAAATTGTGAAAACGTGTGGGACCGGCTCGTTGCAAGCCTTAGAGATGCCCTTGGTCGGTCAAGGGATGCTCGTGTCACCATAATGCCCGTGTCTCAGTCATGAGAGTTTCGGCATTTTTTGATGTCCGTTTGAGCAATATCTTGGATTTTCAGAAGAGTTCGATCTTTGACTGGAATTCTCGATTTTGCTCGAATGAGAAATTATGCCCGTTTGTTCAATATTTCGTGAATATTAAAATAATAATATTTTAATATATTTTTCGTGAGTAGCGTAGTCGGTCATGTGACCATGTTGAGTTTTGGCTTTTTATGGTTTGAGCAATATTTGAGAAAATATGGAGAAACCATGATTTTTGCTGAAACAGGGAAGTTTGATAAGATGAGAGAAATAAGAATTTATGAAAGATTAGGGATTGCAAGGTGTGGAACCGTCCACGGCTAGGGTATGGCCAGCCGGCTAAATTTCTCGATCCCGCAACACCTTTCCCTGTTTTATATTATTATTTTTCATGAAACCACAAAATATGGAGAAACCATGAGTTTTGCTCAAACAAGGAAAGTTGTTAGAATGGAGGAGTCTTCATGAGTTCATGAAAATAACAAAAATAAGGGAAAATAATGGGAGAGGCATGGGACCGGCCACGGCTAGGGCATGTCTGGCCGGCTTGTGGGCCCGGCCCATGGGCGCCTCTTCATTATTTAATGTTATTATTTTCTCTCTCCTATTTTGTGTAGGATTCCTCATTCGTGCATATTTTGGATGCTCGTTTGCGCATTTGGGTGCTCGTTCGTGCATCATGGTTGAGTACACTTGCACCATTTTATGGGACTCACTCAGGAATAGTCCAGATGCCCGATTGTTGAGTATTTATTACTAATTTATGAAATTAAGTGGAGAATGATTCATGAAATTGAGCAATAAAAGTGAGTAGTTTATTATTATCAATCCATAGGATCAGCCGTGGATTCTACCATGAATTCGGAATAATAATAAAATAGGTATTACCATTCTATGGGATCATGGATTCGACCACAGAATCGGAGTAATGAAAGTAGTTATTTCCATCCCATGAGATCAGCCGTGGATTCGATCATGAAATCGGAGTAATGAGATTATCTATTACCGTTCCATGAGATCAGCCGTGGATTTGATCATGAAATCGGAGTAACGAGACAAAATAGATTATCTTCTAGGAATTCAGTGGTGAATGTCATGGTAGAATTAATCTATTGCAGAAGGGATATTAACCAGTTAAAGCGTCATACCCATTCTGAGGTGCATAGTCAGGAAATAGCAAGTGTTTCCGAAGTCCTGAAGGCGTTATTGCTCTCAATCTTATGGAGAACCGCCTGGATCTGTACACGGTCTCTCTACATAGTCAGGGAACAATGAGTGTCACCGACGTCCTGAAGGCATTATTTCTCTCAATATTACGGAGAACAACCCAATCGCTTCTTCTATGTAGAGGTGGGTCTCTCTCATGTAGTCAGGGAACAACGAGTCACCGACGTCCTGAAGGCGTTGTTGCTCTCAATCTTACGGAGAACCGCCCAATTACGTTATTCTACATAGAGGTCATGATGAAATGCGAGGTATCGAACGCTCAGCTAGTGGAGGCCTTTCGAAAAAAAAATTCACCATGGATCATAAAATATGAATCATCACATGCCTGAAAGCCGTGTCAGAAACATGCAGTATCATGATTTTACGATTTTTCCCTTTGTTGAAAATCCACCATCTACATAGAGTCAACTTCGTATAGGTTAGCTTGAAAGTATTAGGATATGAGACATTACAAGTATTGCGAAGATTTGAAGAAGTAAGGAGCTACAATGACAACATCATCCTTCCACATGAGGTTACTGATTTTGACTTGAACTGTTTCATTCCCTAACGTATCTTTCAAGTCGTGTATATTGAAAACAAAACTGTGAAGCATGATTACACTCTAGATAGACATAGTATTAAGGAACATAATACGAGGTTTATTGCTTAACTATTAAAATTTGTATAAAGACATCGACATAATCGTTTGAATGCTATTGTGATTATGTATGGGTATGAGGTGAGGATTTCATCCTACGAAACAATGTTTTACATGTGTTTTAAGGAAGTAACTTCATGAACTTGGTTTGTGAATCGAAATGAAAATCTCCAGGAATTACTGGTATTGTAATTCATTGCATATTTTTTGAACTACCAATATGTGTGATTAGTATAACCGCTCATGACTTGTTTATGTTCTTGGTAAAAATATTCACAAAGGCTTGACTTTTGTATTGGTATGACTTTTATTAGTGAAACCGATATTAAGTAATCACCTGAGATGGTATGATCGATTTTTGTGTTATTGGTATGAACGACTCTGGGTAAATGGGAACCGATCCTAGTAAGAGGTGCAAACTATCACAAAAGGAAATCGATCCTTGTATGAGGTGCAGCAAGTTCTTAGCAGAAAGGGGAACCGATCCTATGGACATGTGCAACACGTTTTTAGGCAAAGGGGAACCGATCCTATGGACATGTGCAACACGTACAAGTTAGATACCATATATATATGTGGGGAACCGATCCTGGTACCTAGTCAACCGAATTTTTGGAAAGCTAGTGCGACTATGCGCAGTACTCACATGGAGGTAGAACCGAAACTTGTTTTGGTAGAACCGTGAAACGCATGATTTGTGATTGAGTGTTCTTGATCAATCACATAGTTCTTGAATGTCAGATGAACCAATTCTAAACTTGTTTGAAAGTGTGGAAAATCGGTTTCAAGGTTGTAAGTATGAAAGAGGACTTACAAAGTATGGATGTCGACATACTTTTAACACGTGCAGTAACGCTTATCTTTTATTATTCAAAGTTATTCCTTAATAGCAAAAGGAAGAAAACCCCGGATCGAAAAATAAATAAGTTAAGAATCTTTTATTTAAGGTTTTTAATTTTATATTTGGAAAATGAAAATTAGTAATGTGCATTTGCTAGTTGGAGATTTTCTAAGAGATTTTCGGTCAAAATTTTGGACAGAGCATTTCCAGGAATTATGGAAACCGAATCTGGAATATATTTCATATCTTGAGAATATTTTCGGTTTTGGAAATTCCTTGGTGTCCAAACTTCCTTGGTCTATAAATACTTGAAGTTTGAATTTCTAGCAAACTAATCCTCGTGACAGCAAACTTCCTCAGTTGTGTTGTTACAGGTAAAGCCGCCTATTCAGAGAGGAGAGTAACCTAATTAGGCGAAATCTCTTACGGCCGCGCAGTTTAAAGTCTTCTTTGGGATTGAGAAGCTCTATTAGTACCGTTGGTGGGAAACTAGATAATTGCGGTTTATCTTTTTTTTTCAATTGATTTGATTGACTAACGGTGGTTGAACTTTGGTTGCACCTAGTTTATTTATTCTTGAGAATCTTCTCTTCTGATATAAGATTCTCTCAAACTAGATCGAAGTTTCGACAGTGATCTTTAGACTTTTTGTAGATCTAAAGACGTCTTGTGATAATCCATTGTTACCAGACTCCGTTCTGTGCGTGATTGATCACAAGAGATTCAAGTTGTTGTGTGCAGGTGTTTATTGAATATTTAAGAAGATTTGAAGATAAAGAAGACTTTGAAGATAAAGAAGACTTTGAAGATTTCTGATTTGGGTTAATAATCTTTGGTGTGCACAATACTTGTTTCGGTATAAGAGGATCCGACTATAATCAGTTTATCCTTGTGGTAGATTAGATTGACTAGTTGTGTAGATCGGCAACAATACAATTATTTATGATTAAAAGTATTGATTGCAAAATATTAACAATTACCTTTGGTAGTTGAGAATAAGATAGATCTAAGAACCTGACGAATGAGTTTATTGAGATAAACAGAAGAGCCTTTGTCGAACTCATATCACTTGGTTGAAAAGAGTTGATACAAAAAAGATTTGTTGTTCCTTTACTGTTTGGAATATGAACCAAAGGAATTGTTCCAAGTACATGACTTATTACAGGTCGTAGGCGTGGGAATACAGACGGAACTAGGTGAACTATAGGTTTAGTTGCTTAGTCTCAACTACACAATGTTGGTTTGATTTTGTATAGCGGCTTAATCCTGAGAGTATTCAATTCGGGACAAGGTCCCGTGGTTTTTCTGTATTTGCGGTTTCCTCGTTAACAAAATCTTGTTGTGTCATTTACTTTTTATTTCCGCATTATAATTGTTTTATTATAACTAAAGTAAATTACACAAACGTTAATTCCTATTTACTTGATAAGCAATCCTATTGTTTTTGGTTAAGTCTGAACCTTTTTAGCTTGAAAGTATTAGGATATGAGACATTACAAGTACTGTGAAGTCTTGAATATGTGAAGAATCAATGAGCTATAATGACAACAATCATCCTTCCACTTGAGTTTAGTGATATTTGACTTGAACTGTTTCCCTAACGTATCTTTCAAGTCGTGCATATTGAAAACAAAACTGCGAAGCATGATTACACTCTAGATAGACATAGTATTAAAGAATACAATACGAGGTTTATTGCTTAACTATTAAACTTTATATATAAGACATCCACATAATCGTTTGAATGCTATTGTGATTATGTATGGGTATGAGGTGAGGATTTCATCCTAAGGAACAATGTTTACATGTGTTCTAAGGAAGTAAGTTCATAAACTTGTTTTGTGAACCGAAAAGGAAATTTCGAGGTGTTATTGGTTTTGTTATTCATTCCATATCTTATGAACAACCAATATGTGTGATTGAGTATAACCGCTCACAACTTATCTGTGTTCTGGGTAGAACTATTCACAAAGGCCTGACTTATGTATTGGTATGACTTTTCTTAGTGAAACCGATCTTAAGTAATCATCTGAGATGGTATGATCGGGTTTGTGATTTTATGTCTGACCAAATAGGGGAAAAGGGAACCGATCCTATGAACATGTTCTACACATTTTTAGGCAAAGGGGAACCGATCCTATGGACATGTGCAACACATATAAGTTAGATACCATATATATGTGGGAAACTGATCCTAGTACCTAGTCAACCAAATTTTGGAAAGATAGTGTGACCATGCACAGTACTCACATGGAGGTAGAACCATTAAACCCATGATTGTGATTGAATGTTTGTTTGATCAATCGCATAGTTCTTAAAAGTCATATGAACCAATTCTAAACTTGTTTGGAAGTGTGGAAAATCGGTTTCAAGGTTGTAACTGTGAAAGAGAACTTACAAAGTGAGGATGTCGGCATACTTTGAACATGTGCTGTGAATGTTTATTTCTTTAATTGTTCAAAGTTATTCCTTAATAGCTAAGGGAAGAGAATCCCAGGATCGAAACATAAGTAAGTTAAGAATCTTTTAATTAAGGTTATTAATTTCATTTTGTACGGAGATATAAGAATTAGTAATGTGAATTTACTAATTAGATTTTCCGAGAGATTTCGATCATTATTTTTGGACAGAGCATTTCCAGGAATTACGAAAACCGAATATGTGCTTTAATGAATATCTTGAGAATATTTTCGGTTTTAGAAATTCCTTGGTGTCCAAACTTCCTTGTCTATAAATACTTGAAGTTTGCCTTTCTAGCAAACTAATCCTTCGTAACAACATATTTCCTCTTTTGTTGTTGTTACTGGTGTAGCCGCCTATTCGGAGAGGAGAGTAACCTAATTAGGCGAAATCTCTTACGGCCGCTCAGTTTAAAGTCTTCTTTGGGATTGAGAAGCTCTAGCGTGTACCGTTGGTGGGAAACTAGATAATTGCGGTTTATCTTTTGTTTTCGATTGATTTGGTTGACTAACGGTAGTTGAAATCTGATTGCACCTAGTTTGCTTATTGTTGGGAATCTTCTCTTCTGATATAAGATTCACTCAAACTAGTTCATAGTTTCGATAGGGATATTTAGACGGTTGTTAGTTCTAAAGACGATCTTGTGATAATCCATTGTTAACAGACTCCGTTCTGTGCGTGATTGATCACAAGAGATTCAAGTGATTGTGTGCAGGTTTTTATTGAAGATTAAGAGGATTTGAAGACAAAGAAGATATTGAAGATTTGACCTGGGTTTATAATCTTTGGTGTGCACAATACTTGTTTTGGTAAAAGAGGATCCAATTAATAATCGGTTTATCCTTGTGGTAGATTGGATTGATTAATTGAGTAGATCGGCATCAACACAATTCTTTGGATTAAGAGTGTTGATTGGCTTAATCTTAAACGATTACTTTGGTAATTGAACATAAGATAGATCTAAGGACCTGACGAAGGAGTTTATGTTAAGATAAATGGAAAATCCTTTGTACGACTCATATCACTTGGTTGAAGAGAGTTGATACCAAACAGATTTGTTGTTCCTTTACTATTTGGAATACGAACCAAAGGAGTTGTTCCAAGTACGTGACTTATTTATAAGTTGGAGGCGTAGGAATACAGACGGAACTAGGTGAACTATAGGTTTAGTTGCTTGTCTCAACTATATGAAGTTAGGTGTAATTTTGTGTATCGGCTTAATCCTGAGAGTATTCAATTCTGGACTAGGTCCCGGGGTTTTTCTGCATTTGCGGTTTCCTCGTTAAAAAAATTTGTTGTGTCATTTACTTTATATTTCCGTATTATAATTGTTTTATTATAATTGAAGTAAATTACACAAACGTTAATTCCTATTTACTTGATAAGTGAATCGTATAGTGTTTGGTTAAGTCTGAACCTTTTTTATCAAGTAACATACTTCGTTGTTGTATTGTCTCGATCTCGTATCCATAGACGATCACACGAAGGATTCACTGTGTTTGGTGCGATCCAACCTATAAGAAATCAGAGCAGGCAAACACGAAAAGATCTAACAATTTGTGTTTGGTGCGATCCAACCTATAAGAAATTGAATCTTCGTTTGATTCAGTTAACGTTATGGCAGGATTTGACTACTTTATAAGATCGTGGTGGAAATCACGTATGAAGTATGTAATACTCATATTCCTAAACATGTTAGGAATTATGCATATGTATGTCTTGTGTGACTTACATAATCCTTTGCCTTTCATAGGATTGTATATCATTATGTTGAATAATGATACAATGGCTTATGTAACAGATTGCATCTTGAAAATGCATAATATTCCTCTTATGATTTGTATGAAACATGGATATTGTGTTCTTAATAAATATGGAACCATAAATATATTTTGGATGGCCTACCAAAGTGTATACATGTACATTTTCAGATGCAAGTCTGTCAATGTTTTGCCATCTAGGGTGCCACTTTGGAAAATATGTATTCCTACAAGGAATAAGTTTTCAGTTAATAATTCTATTAACAATGGATTTCTTTATGCACCTCACACTGTTTTAATGAAGTAAGTGATCTTCTGAAATATTACATGGTTTATGATTCTGATGATATTTTTAACAAATATCATATTTTGTTCCATTTTATCTCTGTATACTCTAGTAAACTCTTGAATAAATTTCAAGTAATATTATCACATTCTGGTAATAAAAGAGTACACGGATTATTGGAAAAAAACATGGAATCGACCCGAAATAAATATCCAGTCCATAGAAAACCGGTTTTCCAAAAGAAAAACCTAGACACAAATTCGGAATTGTCTCCCCACAAGCCACGGTTTCCAATTTTGAGTGCGTTTCCTAAAACTAGTTATTTCCGGTTTTTGATGCCAAGTATTCCTATAAAAGATAATCTCTTGCTATGTGTTCAAACATATTGGGGAAGATTTATCAAATCCGTAACTAGGGTTTTTCTTATTTTCGCAGGTATGAAAAAAGGGAAATCAAGAACTAAATCCGCTAATAAACGGATCAGAATTGAAGATATTGATGAAATCATATTTCCTAACAGTATTGACAATAAGCATGAATTTGAACGCTTCATTGATAGCTCTTGCTTCAGGAAATACGAAGGACTTAAGGGAATGGATTTTACCACTGAAAAGAAGTTTGATCCAGATGTCCAAAATAAGGATTATGTGAATTTTGTTCAAGATCGAAACTGGGGGAATCTTTTTTATATTGAAGAATGTTCACCTGATTTGGTAAGAGTGTTCTATGCCAATATACACAATGTTGATCACAAAAAACTTAGTTTTGTGACTTTTGTTGGTCGATGTATCTATTATATTGATCGTAAGACAATTTCTAATGCTATTAAGTACAGTGAGGAAAGTAATCACCTGATTACCGGAGTTGAAATTGATCATGATACCATTTCAACATGTCTCATTGGAAAGAAAGTTGCATGGAAAAATGATAGATTACCTACAAATAATATACCCTTTCATCTTAGGGTCTTCGGTAAACTTGCTTTAGCAACCATATTTGCAAGTACAAGAGATAAATCAGTCTGGAATAAGAAGTTTGCGGAATTTGTCTATTTTATATTGAAAGAGGATACTCAAATAGATCTTTGTAGTATCATTGTCAGCCAAATGATCAAGATATCAGATTCTATCTCATCTTCTGGTATCAAGAGACATCTCGGTTTTCTGTACATAATTACCAAAATCTGCTAATCAGTCGGAGAAGAAGATTTTGACGAGATGATGAGCATTAATGTTGTGACTAATAAGACTATAAGTCAAATGATTGGGGTACAAACCCACTATGATGTTGTTAAAAGAATTACTCCAAATTCTAACAACAAGACTCTTCTTGTTTACCTTGAAAGTTTAGGTAAACAACTTGACTGTTTTCAGAAACAGCTGGGCTTTGTTGCTCGAAAAGACATGGAAACTCTTAAAGGAATTCAAAATTTTGAATCAAAGTTTTGGGACCAAGAATCAAAAATTGAAGAAGAACGACAAAAAACACTTGGTTGCAAGGAATGTTCTTCCCAATGATTAAGTTCAAGAAAAAGAAAATAAAACTATACAGTGGTTTTTGATTTATTTCAATAAAGTCTATTATGAATACAATTATTTGATTGGTAATTTTTCTTACGATAGTTTTCGGTTTACATAGCCTGTGCTTGAACGCTTTTATCTTATTGTTATGTATGTTTATGGGATGTTTGATTTCGGTTTTACTACCTTAATATTCAATCTCATATATTGTGAACCCTTGTGGTTTGGGTGACTTTTTGATTTAGCGGGATTAAGTTCTAGCCCATGTTGGTAGGATTTATCAAAGAATCATGAGGGGTTCTGGTAGAAACAATATGTGAAAAAGTCACAATATGTTGAATCGGTTTTGGTTTAGCATAAAAGCATATGTGTTCGACGGTTTTCAACTCTTGCTTGCAATTGTTAAAACTGGTTTTCAACCTTTCTCTGGTAAAGGTTGAGGGTTGTTATTATTCTTTGTTTTTGGAATAAGGATGACAACATGATGATATTTCGATATCAATTCTCTTTGGAAGAAGATGCAAACATATTGGAGAACTGGATGCGAAATTTGAGGTAATAATCTTGTTAGTTAATTGTTTTCCTGTTTAAGAAAAGCCTGAGTTTATATCATATATTATTGTTTTTGCTTAACAAAATTTCGGTTCGATTGATATTTATTCCATGATGTGTGTGTGGATGTGTGTGATCCAATTGGTTCCGGTTAAGAAAAACTATTGTTATCTTGATTTATTGTGTGGTATCAATTGTTTAGGCTTACAAAATTTCGGTGCAATTGCGGTGCTTTTAATGTCTATGTTGTTTCAATTGCTTCCGGTAGAGGTGAATAATTATGCAAGTTTATTTATGTTGGTTTGTATGGATTATTTATGGCTTAAAGAAATAAAAGGTGTACGGGATGAATTGTTTAGTCCAATTCGATTTCGGATAAGATAAACTAAGTTAATTCTGATCTTAGTTAGACTTATCGAAGTGAGGTTTCAGTTATTAAAGTCTAATCGAATGCCTTAACAAGAAATGCTAGTTAACTAACCTAGTACTTGTCTTGTTTAAAATTGAAAGATCTAAGTTTATGGATAATTAGAACCTAATGAAAAAAATAGAGTTATCTTTATTTTGGTCTTATCGAATTAAGCGGTTGTTTTTGAACAATCGGTTTAGCAAAGGGACTAAGGTGCTTAGTTGATTTTTGTTTTGCTAAATTAAATTGGAAAAATTGTTTCGGATAATTTTTTCCTTGGTAACATATCAAAATAAAAATACTTGTAGTTTCGGTTTTGATATTGGTTATCAGAACATGATGTGTGGAACCCTCGTGCCTAACTCTACAGGTTGCACTCTATTTTGTGATTTGTAAGATTCTTTTCGTGTTGTCCTTTATTTTTTCGGTTCTTTTTCATTTTTGTGACAAAAAGGGGGAGAAATATATGGAGTAAACAAGTGATACTGGCATTGATTTTATATTGATTGGTATCGCTAAGGAAAAGAACATTGGTGCTTGAACGTTTATCCAACGAAAGAGTGAAATCACATACTAAGGGGGAGTAACATGTCATATAAATTGGTATAACAAAGACGTGCGGATTGAATATCTACCTATCTTCCTTAGGGGGGAGTAATAGCATTGTTATTATAATGTCAACAACGGCATTTTCAAGGATTGAATGTAAGCAGTTTTACTGTGTCGTTGAATCGGAAATCAAGCGTGTGTGTAATGAATTCTTGTAATTTGTTTATCCATGTGATGTAAGAGTTTTGCCACTAAAATTTACAAAGGGGGAGATTGTTAGAGCATTGCTCGGTTGAACCCACCAAGTGTTGGTATGTCAAGTTTGGTCGTCATATTTTAGTGAATCAAAACTCATGTTAAGAGTCGCTTGATTATGTACTAGAGTCAACTTCGTATAGGTTAGCTTGAAAGTATTAGGATATGAGACATTCCAAGTATTGCGAAGTCTTAAAGATGTGAAGAAGCAAGGAGCTACAATGACAACAATCATCCTTCCACTTGAGGTTAGTGATATTTGACTTGAACTGTTTCATTCCCTAACGTATCTTTCAAGTCGTGCATGTTGAAAACAAAACTGCGAAGCATGATTACACTCTAGATAGACATAGTATTAAGGAATACAATACGAGGTTTATTGCTTAACCATTAAACTTTGTATATAAGACATCGACATAATCGTTTGAATGCTATTTTGATTATGTATGGGTATGAGGTGAGTATTTTATCCTATGGAACAATGTTTACATGTGTTCTAAGGAAGTAAGTTCATAAACTTGTTTGTGAACCTAAAAGGAAATTTCCTGGTGTTATTGGTTTTGTTATTCATTGTATATCTTATGAAAAACCAATATGTATGATTGGGTATAACCGCTCACAACTTGTTTGTGTTCTTTGTAGAACTATTCACAAAGGCATGACTTATGTATTGGTATGACTTTTCTTAGTGAAACCGATCTTAAGTAATCACCTGAGATGGTATGATCGGGTTTGTGATTTTATGTCTTACCAAATATGGAAAGCGGAACCGATCCTAGTAAGAGGTGAAGTACATCACAAAGGGGAACCGATCTTTGTATGGGGTGCAGCAAGGTTTATAGCAGAAAGGGAACCGATCCTATGAACATGTGCAACACGTTTTTAGGCAAAGGGGAACCGATCCTATGGACATGTGAAAAACATATAAGTTAGATACCATATATAGGTGGGGAACCAATCCTAGTACCTAGTCAACCGAATTTTGGAAAGCTAGTGTGACTATGCACAGTATTCACATGGAGGTAGAACCGAAACTTGTTTTGGTAGAACCGTTAAACCCATGATTGTGATTGAATGTTTGTTTGATCAGTCACGTAGTTCTTGAAAGTCAGATGAACCAATTCTAAACTTGTTTGGAAGTATGACAAATCGGTTTCAAGGTTGTAAGTGTGAAAGAGAACTTAAAAAGTAAGGATGTCGACATACTTTGAACACGTTCTGTGAATGTTCATTCTTTAATTGTTCAAAGTTATTCCTTAATAGATAAGGGAAGAGAATCCCAGGATCGAAACATAAGTAAGTTAAGAATCTTTTAATTAAGGTTATTAATTTCATTTTGTAGGGAGATATAAGAATTAGTAACGTGCATTTACTGATTAGATTTTCCGAGAGATTTCGATCATTATTTTTGGACAGAGCATTTCCAGGAATTATGAAAATCGAATATGTGCTTTAATGAATATCTTGAGAATATTTTCGGTTTTGGAAATTCCTTGGTGTCCAAACTTCCTGGTCTATAAATACTTGAATTTTTCCTTTCTAGCAAACTAATACTTCGTAACAATAGACTTCCTCTTTTGTTGTTGTTACTGGTGTAGCCGCCTATTCGGTGAGGACAGTAACCTAATTAGGCGAAATCTCTTGCGGCCGCTCAGTTTAAAGTCTTCTTTGGGATTGGGAAGCTCTAGCGTGTACCGTTGGTGGGAAACTAGATAATTGCGGTTTATCTTTTGTTTTCGATTGATTTGATTGACTACCGTGGTTGAAATCTGATTTCACCTAGTTTGTTTATTGTTGAGAATCTTCTCTTATGATATAGATTCACTCAAACTAGTTCAGAGTTTTGACAGGGATCTTTAGACTGTTGTTAGTTCTAAAGACGATCTTGTGATAATCCATTGTTAACAGACTCCGTTCAGTGCGTAATTGATCACAAGAGATTCAAGTGATTGTGTGCAGGTTTTTATTGAAGATTTAAGAAGATTTGAAGACAAAGAAGATATTGAAGATCTGACTTGGGTTTATAATATTTGGTGTGCACAATACTTGTTTTGGTAAAATAGGATCCAATCAATAATCGGTTTATCCTTGTGGTAGATTGGATTGATTAATTGAGTAGATCGGAATCAACACAATTCTTTGGATTAAGAGTGTTGATTGGCTTAATCTTAAACGATTACTTTGGTAATTGAACATAAGATAGATCTAAGGACCTGACGAAGGAGTTTATGTTAAGATAAATGGAAAAGCCTTTGTACGACTCATATCACTTGTTTGAAGAGAGTTGATACCAAACAGATTTGTTGTTCCTTTACTATTTGGAATACGAACCAAAGGAATTATTCAAAGTACGTGACTTATTTATAAGTTGGAGGCGTGGGAATACATACGGAACTAGGTGAACTATAGGTTTAGTTGCTTGTCTCAACTATATGAAGTTAGGTGTAATTTTGTGTAGCGGCTTAATCCTGAGAGTATTGAATCTGGACAAGGTCCCGGGGTTTTTCTTCATTTGTGGTTTCCTCGTTAACAAAATCTTGTTGTGTCATTTACTTTATATTTCCGCATTATAATTGTTTTATTATAATTAAAGTAAATTACACAAACGTTAATTCCTATTTGCTTGATAAGTGAATCCTATAGTGTTTGGTTAAGTCAGAATCTTTTTTATCAAGTAACATATTTTGTTGTTGTATTGTCTCGATCTCGTATCCATAGACGATCACACGAATTGTGAACCGATTAGTTGTATTGTCTCGACTCAGTCCATAGACAATCACTTTCGGAGAACGGACTTATAGGTAGGAAAAGTTTTAGCGTGAGGTATATTTGGGTACCCTCGCCTTTTCACTTTTGGTTTTGGAACTTCCTTGGTCTATAAATACCTAAGTTTGCATTTCTAGCAAACTATCCTAGGAGTCAAGCAAACTTCATCTTTTTGTTGTTTTTGGTGGAGCCGTCTATTCGGAGAGGAAAGTACCCTAATTAGGCGAAATCTCTTGCGACCGCTTGTTTAAAGACTTTTGTGGGATCAAGAAGCTCTACGAGTACCGCTGGTGGGAAACTAGATAATTATAGTGTTATTAGCTTTTGATTGATTTGATTGAATAACGGTTGTTGAAACTTTGATTGCACCTAGTTTATTTACTCTTGAGAATCTTCTCTTCTGATATAAGATTCACTCAAACTAGATCGAAGTATCGATGGGATCTTTAGAACTGTTTGTAGATCTAAAGACATCTTGTGATAATCCATTGTTAACAAACGTCGTTTTGTGCGTGATTGATCACAAGAGATTCAAGTGGTGTTGTGTAGGTTTTAATTGAAGATTTGAAGAAGAAGAATATTTTTTATTGGTTTCTCATATCTTTGTGATGCACAAACCATGATCGGCTGGGATCCAACTAGAATCGGATTTATTCGATTGATTAGTTGCACGAGCTCGGCATTCACAATATATCTCTTTGAGATTTATTTGGATTGAGTACGAATCTAAACTTGGCTACTTCGGTAGTTATTGGATAGATTAATCTAACCAGGAAAAGAAGTTTATTAGCTTAAACGGAAGAGCCTTTGCGTATGACTTGAGATATCTTTTCTTAAACAATCAATAGAGGTGTTACCAAACAGATTTGTTGTTCCTTTACTGTTTGGAATACGATCCAAAGGAATTGTTCCAGTGCGTGCACTCATCTAAGTCGGAAGCGCAGGGATACTGAGGGAACTAAGTGTTCTAGGGGTAGTTGCTTGGTTTCAACTATACGAAGTTGGTTTAGATTTTGTATAGCGGCTTAATTCTAAGAGTATTCAATTCTGGACTAGGTCCCGGGGTTTTTCTGCATTTGCGGTTTCCTCGTTAACAAAATCTTGTTGTGTCTTTTACTTTTCTATATACGCATTTGAAAAAGCGAGGGTACCCAAATATACCTCAAGCTAAAACTTTTCCTACCTATAAGTCCTTTCTCCGAAAGTGATTGTCTTGAACTGAGTCGAGACAATGCAACTAATCGGTTCACACTTCATGTGATCGTCTATGGATACGAGATCGAGACAATACAAAAACGAAGTATATTTACTTGATAAAAAGGTTCGGACTTAACCAAAAACAATAGGATTGATTATCAAGTAAACAGGAATTAACGTTTGTGTAATTTACTTTAATTATAATAAAACAATTATAATGCGGAAATAAAAATTAAATGACACAACAAGATTTTGTTAACGAGGAAACCGCAAATACATAAAAACCACGGGACCTTGTCCCGAATTGAATACTCTCAGGATTAAGCCGCTACACAAAATTAAACCAACTTCGTATAGTTGAGACCAAGCAACTAAATCTATAGTTCACCTAGTTCCGTCTGTATTCCCACGCCTCCAACTTATGAATAAGTCACGTACTTGGAACAATTCCTTTGGTTCGTATTCCAAACAGTAAAGGAACAACAAATTTGTTTGGCAACAACTCTCTTCAACCAATTGATGCGAGTTCGACAAAGGCTCTTCTGTTTATCTCAATAAACTCCTTCGTCAGGTTCTTAGATCTATCTTATGTTCAACTACCAAAGGTAATTGTTAATATTTTGCAATCAATACTTGCCGATCTACACAACTAATCAATCCAATCAACCACAAGGATAAACCGATTATAGTTGGATCCTCTTATACCAAAACAAGTATTGTGCACACCAAAGATTATGAACCCCAAATCAAAAATCTTTTATATCTTCTTTTTCTTCAATTCTTCTTAGATCTTCAATAAACACCTGCACACAACAACTTGAATCTCTTGTGATCAATCACGCAAAGAATGGAGTCTGTTAACAACGGAGTATCACAAGATCGTCTTTAGAACTAAAAACAGTCTAAAGATACATGTTGAAACTTCGATCTATTTTGAATAAATCTTATATCAGAAGAGAAGATTCTCAAGAATAAACAAACTAGGTGCAATCAAAGTTCAACCACTGTTAGTCAATCAAATCAATCGAAAACACAAGATAAACCGCAATTATCTAGTTTCCCACCAAAGGTACTAATAGAGCTTCTCAATCCCAAAGAAGAATTTAAACTGAGCGGCCGTAAGAGATTTCGCCTAATTAGGTTACTCTCCTTTCCGAATAGGCGGCTACACCAGTAACAACAAAACCGAGGAAGTTTGCTGTCACGAAGGATTAGTTTGCTATAAATGCAAACTTCAAGTATTTATAGACAAGGAAGTTTAGACACCAAGGAATTTCCAAAACTGAAAATATTCTCAAGATATGCAATATATTCCAAATTCGGTTTTCATAATTTCTGGAAATGCTCTGTCCAAAATATTGACCGAAAATCTCTTTGGAAAATCTTTAACTAGTAAATGCACATTACTAATTCTCGGTTTCCTAAAATAAAATTAACAACCTTAAATAAAATATTCTTAACTTATTTATATTTCGATCCTGGGATTTTCTTCCTTTAGCTATTAAGGAATAACATTGACCAATAAAAGATAAACATTATTGTACGTGTTCAAAGTATGTCGAAATCCTTACTTTGTAAGTCCTCTTTCATACTAACAACCTTATAACTGATTTGCCACACTTCCAAACAAGTTCAGAATTGGTTCATCTGACTTTCAAGAACTATGTGATTGATCAAGAACACTCAATCATGGGTTTAACGGTTCCACCAAAACAAGTTTCGGTTCTACACTAGCTTTCCAAAATTTGGTTGACTAGGTACTAGGATCGGTTCCCCACATATATATGGTATCTAACTTATATGTGTTGCACATGTCCATAGGATCGGTTCCCCTTTGCCTAAAAACGTGTTGCACATGTCCATAGGATCGGTTTACCTTTCTGCTAAAAACTTGTTGCACATCATACAAGGATCGATTCCCCTTTGTGATGTGTTGCACCTCTTACTAGGATCAGTTCCCCTTTACCCAGATTCGGTCATACAAAAATCACAAACTCGATCATACCATCTCAGGTAATTACTTAAGATCGGTTTCACTAATAAAAGTCATACCAATACATAAGTCGGGCCTTTGTGAATAGTTTTACCAGGAACACAAATAAGTCATGAGCGGTTATACTAAATCACACATATTGGTTGTTCATAAGATATGCAATGAATAACAATACCAATAACGCCTGGCGATTTCCTTTTCGATTCATAAACAAGTTTATGAACTTACTTCCTTAAAACACATGTAAAACATTGTTTCCTAGGATGAAATCCTCACCTCATACCCATACATAATCACAATAGCATTTAAACGATTATGTCGATGTCTAATCTACAAAGTTTAATGGTTAAGCAATAAACTTCATATTGTATTCCTTAATACTATGTCTATCTAGAGTGTTCATGCTTCGCAGTTTTGTTTTCAATATGCACGACTTGAAAGATATGTTAGGGAATGAAACAGTTCAAGTCAAATATCACTAACCTCAAGTGGAATGATGATATTGTCATTGTATCTTCTTACTTCTTCAAGTCTTCGCAATACTTATAATGTCTCATATCCTAACACTTTCAGGCTAACCTATACGAAGTTGACTCTAGTACATAATCAAACGACTCTTAAAATGAGTTTTTATTCACTAAAATATGACAACCAAACTTGACATACTAATGCTTGGTGGGATCAACCGAGCTATGCTCTAACAATATCCCCCTTTTTCAATTTTAGTGACAAAACTCTTACAATCATATGGATAAAGAAATTACAAGAATTCATTACACAGAGGCTTGACTACCGAATTCAACAGCACAATAACCTGTATACATTCAATCCTGAAATGCCGATGTTGACATTATAATAACAAAGATAATACTCCCCCTAAAGGTGAGATAGGTAGATTTCATCAATCTACACGTCTTTGTTATACCAATTAATATGATATGCTACTCCCCCTTAGTCTATGCTTTCACTCTTTCGTTAGATAAACGTTTAAGCACAATTGTCCTTTCCCTTAGTGATACCAATCAATATAAAATCAATGCCAGTTTCACTTGTTTACTCCATATATTTCTCCCCCTTTTTGTCACAAAATGACAAAGAAACGAAAAAGTAAAGGACAAACCGAAAAGAATCTTACAAATCTCAAAATTGACTTGCAAAACTATAGAGTTAAACACGAGGGTTCCACACATCATTTTTGATAACTAATATCAAAACCGAAACTACAAAGTAATTTGTTTTGATATGTTATCAAGGAAATAATTGCCTGAAGCAATTTTCCCAATTTAGTTTAGCAAACCAAAAATCAACTAAGCACCTTAGTCCCTATGCTAAACTGATTGTACAAATATAACCGCTTCGTTCGATAAGACCAAAATAAAGATAACTCTATTTTTCTCATCAGGCTCTAATTATCCATATAAATTAGACCTTTAAGTTTTAAACAAGACAAGTACTAGGTTAGTTAACTAGAATTTTCTTAAGGCATTCGATTAGACTTGAATAACCGAAACCTCCACTTTGATAAGTCTAACTAAGATAACTTAGTTTCTCTTATCCGGAATCGAATCGGACAAAACAATCCATCCCGTAAACTTTTTCTTTTGTTAAGCCATAAATAATTCATACAAACCAAATAAATCAACTTGTATAATTATTCACCTCAACCGAAAGCAATTGAAACAACATAGACATTATAGCACCGCAATTGCACCGAAATTTTGTAAGCCTAAACAATTGATACCACACAATAGCAAGATAACAATAGTTTTTCCTAACCGGGGCCAATTGAGTCACACACACATCCATACACTCATAATGGAATAAAACATCAATTGTACCGAAATTTTGTTAAGCAAAAGCAATAAATATATGAAATAAAAATCAGGCTTTTCTTAAACAGGAAAACAATCAACTAACAAAATTGTTACCTCAAATTTCGCATCCACTTCTCCAATATGTTTGCATCATCTTCCAGGAAGAATTGATATCGAAATATCATTATGTTGTCATCCTTATGCAAAACAAAAGAATAACAACAACCAACCTTTACCAGAGAAAGGTCGAAAACCATTTTTTAAATATTGCAAGCAAAAGTTGAAAACCATCGAAATACATATGCTTTTATGCTAAACCAAAATGATTCAACATATTGTGACTTTTTCACATATTGTTTCTACCAGAACCCCTCATGATCCTTTGATAAACCCTACCAACATGGGCTAGAACTTAATCCTGCTAAATCAAAAAGTCACCCAAACCATAAGGGTTCACAACATTATGAGATTGAATATCAAGGTAATAAAAACGAAATCAAACATCCCATAAACATCCATAGCAATAATAAAGCATTCAAGCACAGGCTATGTAAATCAAAAACTGTCACAAGAAAAATTATAAATCAAATAATTTTATTCATAATAGACTTAATATAATCATTGAAAGAAATCAAAAATTGACGTTTATTTTCCTGGATTAAGTATTACAACAAATAACTTAATCTCTAGTGGTGCTCTTGTTGTTCACTGAGGTCTCTTCAGTGTTCAAACTTTTAAAGCATGTCTCAAGGGACTTGTCAGCAACCACGTCTTGTTTCTCAAGCTTTTCAACTTGAATCTTCACATCAGCAATATCAGCTTTTGTTTCCTCAATCTTATCTTTGAGCCAATCTTGATTTCGAACCGTTATTATGAGATTGGTTCTTAGTTCCTCAAAACCTTGGATATAGTCAATCATATTGTCAGAATAAATCCACTTGGTGTTGGTGGGTCTTGCAGGTCGTAAGCCAACAGACATGACTCATGTTGTGATCCAACTGAACTATCAGAATCATAATCATACATGATATTTGATATGATTTTCTTCTTCCTCTCTGTATTGATTCCTTGACAATCTTTAACCTTTTGAGCTTCCTCCTTATTAGCCTTTGAGATACTGCGAGTTATTGGTGGCATGCTTGCTCATACATATATATATATATTAAAGGATTGATCAGGGTATCAGAATATAGACAAGAGATAGTTTCCCTTTAAAAAAAGACAACTTCCGGACCGAAAGATATCAGCGGAAACCGAAAATATTAAACAATATATTTCGTTTCCTTTGTCCAAACTTCTCAAGTTGGAAGGTTTATTAAAATTTGAAAATTCCAAATATAACCTATTTTTGGAAGATCATGATAAACATGAACAATTTTAGACAACCATGGATTCGCAGCTATCCATAAGGTTTCATAAATTTTCTGATAAACAACTACACAAACAAATGTGCTCCAGATTTATTGTGCATTTCCCATCCATGAATAAGAGCACAAAAGAGGATGAGAGTGCACAATTTTTGATGCAACTGGTTGCATTGGATTAAGCTTTTTCTAGATTACAATGAATATCAGAAGCATAGTTCATGTTTCTCTTAGGGAATTTCTGGCCAAAATATTTTCTCCCAAGACGATGATCTTTTCTAACTCTAGAGATATGATCATGTGGAGAAACTATACTGACGTGAGAATTTTCAGAGAAAGATAAATCTCTCTTAATTCTTTCAATGAGATTTTCATATGATTTTCTCATTTTAAGGACTTCCTTATGATTCACATCAGTGTGATTTTCTAAAACAATTATCGAAAACTCCTGATTGTTCCTCTTGGCAGAGATTCTCTCTTTCCATTTCTTCTGGAGTCGTTCTTCATCAAAACAAGGATTGTTTCGATATGGATGAGGAGGAACCTTTTTCCAGAAGCGATCATCAACTCTGTCCTATGATTCATTTGAGTTGATCTTATCGGGTAGTGGTATAATCTGTCTTTCTACTGAGGAATGGTTTTTCAGTTTTTTAAGTCAAGAAACTTCTTTCAATATTTTTACCACAGTATGTTGAAGAAGTATAAGTTTCCTGTCAAGTGACTGAAAGTTTTATTCCTTAAGATCACGCTCACGGAATCGGTTCAAAGTTTCCTTTGTACAATATTTCGTTTGATCATCAGTAGATCTAGAAACTGGTTTTTCATCCTCTTCTGACTTGATGTAGTTAGGCAAACTACCATCATCTTGATCTGTTTCAGATATGACTAAACCGGTTTTATCACAGTTTGTAAAAGTCGACCAAGGACTTATAGTTCCTCAGCATCAGAAGAAATCACAATAGCATCATTAGTCAGAGTCATATGACGTGTCTTTTTAACAGTAAGAGATTTACTAAGAGCTTCTAGTTTGATAGTGAGATTCATATTCTCTTTAGCCAGACAATTCAATTGAATGTCTTTAGCTCCGATCTCCTGTTTAAGAAGATTTATCTTTGTCTTTAATAACACCACTTTAGAAGATAGAGATTTTATAGGCTTTAGGAGTTTTACCAACTCTTTATCAGCATCTTCCTTTCCATCAGATATGGACACAGATGTTTTCGCAACTCCTGGATCATGATTCAACGAAGTAGTAACATCTTCAACATTTGAGTATTCAAACTCTTGCATAACGTTAATAGAATCAGACATATATTCAATTTCTTATAGGTTGGATCGTACCAAACACAGATTGTTTGATCTTTTCGTGTTTTCCTGGTTTGATACCAATTGGAAAGGAGAGGGTACCCACATATACCTCAAGCTAAAACTTTTTCTACCTATAAGTCTTTTCTCCAAAAGTGATTGTCTATGGACTGAGTCGAGACAATGCAACTAACCGGTTCACACTTAGTGTGATCGTCTATAGATATGAGATCGAGACAATACAACAACGAAGTATGTTTACTTGTGTTGACGGGTGAAAACCGTTTCTGCTGATTTTGGTAATTTCGTGTGTGTGGGTGAAAAACTTAGTCTAAACCCTAAACAATGTACTGCACGGGAGTACTTTTGATTCGAGAGATCAATCTGTACAATCCTGGCCTAAACCAAGAAATGTCCATTCCAGGCTTGCTTCAGTCACAAAGTGAAGGAGAAGGGTTGGTCTTAGGGAGGGAAACGAAGAAAGTGTTGAGACCAAAATAGTTGATTCTGGAAATGTGGGTGTTTTGTGACTTGTATCAGAAGGTTGAACTGGATAGATGAATGAAAAGTTATCAGATGATTTCTGGATGTGGTAATGTTCTCCTGACCAAAACTTGTTTTTGGCGGAAATAGGTGAGACCTATTTATACAAGTCGCAATAAAACGTGCCTGGTCTCGTAGGAAGTGGAAACGATTGAGTGGTGGAAGAGTAACGTGTAACTTCGGGATTTATGTTTCCATAATGAGGGAGGTGGATCCTCTCACGCTATTACTCTTTTCCATTACTAACCGCCCCGCTTTATGACACTTTCTTGTAACGGGTGTGTTGCACGCCGCACGCTGTAAACCGCCAGACCAATACCCTGATGAGTATCCCCCAGTTTGTGACATGTTTGATGTCTCGAGTGTTTTTTGTGGAAAACATGTAGCACTTTGCTACGTGTGGCGAGCCAAAATCAAGAGACTTGCCGCAGAAAAATAGCATGTGATGCTATTAGGCTCGTCTTGTCTGGCCGTCTGATACTTGCCACCAGTTTGGCGGCGAACTTAGATGGCTGAGATTGCATCTCATGAGGAAGGGCACCCGTTGATTATGGCTACCTTCTGTTGACGCCTGATGATGGCATAGTGGCGCTTTGAGTGCGGGCAAGTGGCATTACGGCATGGCTAGCATGTCTCGGGCATGCAAGTGGCACGATTGTGCAAGTGGCGCCTTACGTAGCCATGGACATTAGTTTTAGGCGGTTGGTCGCCTGAAAGTTTCCACAAGTCTGTCAGCCGGGTGGCGAACTTGGATGGCTGAGATTGCATCTCATGAGGAAGGGTAGCCGTTGATTATGGCTATCTTCTGTTGGCGCCTGATGATGGCATAGTTGCGCTTTGAGCGCGCGCCAGTGGCATTGCGGCATGGCTGGCATGCTCGTGGCACGGTTGTGCAAGTGGCGCCTGGAGTAGCAATGGCCATTACTTTTAGGCGGCTGGTCGCCTGAAAGTTTCCACAAGTCTGTCAGCCCGGTGGCGAACTTGGATGGCTGAGATTGCATCCCATGAGGAAGGGTAGACGTTGATTATGGATACCTTCTGTTGGAGCCTGATGATGCATAGTGGCGCTTTGAGCGCGCGCCAGTGGCATTGTGGTGTGGAAATGGAAAACACACAAAACTTGCAAGTATACAAAGCCAAGCTTTATAGTATAGGGATGAGTAGGGGTTAGTCCACAGGGAGTGGGAGCATACAAGAAGTTTTCCTAAGCTAGCAATAGAGACAAGGCACTATCGCATTGAGCAGTGATGGATGAAGGCAGTGAAACAAAGAACTAAAACAGTTAACAAAGCAAAGCAGTTAACACACGATGGCAGCACAGCAAAGATTAAATGGCAGAGGATATAAAATAACAATAGCAGGGAACCAAGGCTGTAAGCCAAGGGCAGGGGGAGTTTGTGCACTGATTTCAGTGCACAACAGCTACAAATTGCAAGAATTTAAACAAGCAAAACAGGTAAGGAGATAAACTGAACAGGAAGCAAAACAGAACTGAATTTAAGTGACTGTAAAAGGGATTGTGGCTAAGCTAAGGCTTAGTATCCACCTTGTGTCCTAATCAAACAACATATTTCTAGGTTGAGTTGAAAATCCTATGCATACATCTAGAATGGGAGGAAAACTAATTTGCTCACTAGTTTGCCCCTAGCATTGACTGTCTTTTGACAGAACAATCAATCACAGGCACTATGAGCATTAACCTCTTCCCATTGCTCAAGCAAAACAGGGCAAGGAGTTAACTATCCTAGCAACTTGTCATTTGACAGTGCATAAGGCTTCAACTGAGCCTTAGCTCAATGAATTAGAACATAATGCAACTACTACTGAATTTAAACATAAACTTGAAATAAACTGAACTGAAATTGAAATTTGAATATAAACAGGACATGGAAAATAACATTGAACTTGGAACAAAACAGGACAATTGAGGTTCTGGCTAGTCCAGACCTCTAGAGAGTGAAGCTGGCTAATCCAGCATACCTTACACAACACAACAGTCCCTTCTATTTATACCCACAGACCCAATTTGGGTTTTCCCCCAAATTACAAAATTAGGGTTTGGTGAAAATCAAAATTAAATCAAAATAATCCTACCTAATGTCACTGAATCTACTCAATAACACTCACCCATGCCTCTATTTCTAGTTGTAATCATCAATTCCTAAGAATCCCCAATTTGTAAAATTAGGGTTTCCTGTTGAGAAATAGGAATCGAAATTACTCACCTAACAGCTCTGATTTCTTCCCAATAGTCTCGACCCATGCTTCCTCAACGTCTTCTGCTCCTTCCCATGCTTCAATTACATCCATCTCATCAACTTATTTCACCAACTCCACAGCTAGGGATTAGAGGTGTGAAAATGGGTGAAATTAGTCGTTGAGAGGGATATAGGACGTGATATAGGGGATGGGTTTAGCTGGTAGGAGCCATGATGGCTTTGGTGGTGGATGTGGTGGTGGCAGAAGGAGCAGGTGGTGGTGATGGCGTACGAGTTCTGCAGACGGAGAGGGGAAGAAGATGGATTCGATGGTTTTGGGAGAAGGGTGTGTTTGGCGATGGGTATAGGTGTTCGATACTTGGGTGTTAGGCGGGTTCAGCGAGGTTTGATGATCTGTGACAAGGAGCGATGGATGGGAAGATGGTAGGTGGATCCAACGGCGATATGGAGGTAAGCGTGGAGCGACCGTCGGATGAAGGGATGTAGCAAAACGGACGACCCAAGATGGAGATGGGAGTTGCCATGTAAAGCGGGGTCTTCGGAGTTTGATGTGCGATGATGGAGCGACCGTAGGATGCTGAAATGCTTCGATCTGACGGCTGAAATCCGAGACGGGCTTGGATAGTGGAAATGTGTTTGAGTAAGGGTTTTGGGCCTTGGGTATGCCAAGCCCATATCTTCTTTAAGGACAATTCTTCTTCTTCAAGACCATTCCTAGCCTCTTGGTTTTGTGCACAACGTTCTTCGCGGCTTCCTTGCATAACTCCTCCCGGCTTTTCACTACTTTTCTGCTCTATTCCGCTCCGCAACTCATCTAGTCTTTATTTGGTACCTAAAAATACAAAATTAATTAATAAAAATATTTATTCTTGAAAACAATGAAAATACAGAATATGGGATAAAATGTAGAATTAATGCACAAAAGATGAGTTAAATGCCAAGAAAAATATATAAAAATATGCACTTTTTAGCACTCATCAAATACCCCCAAACCTGAATTTTACTTGTCCTCAAGTTAAAACAAAACTAAGGAAATCCTAACTATACCACTGTCGCTGGTTTCTCGAATGCATTTATCATATGCACTAAGCCTTTTAAACCACTAAGTGTCCCTAGTGGACGAGTGAAGTCTCGTGAAGGTTTGCTTAGAACGTACCTACAAAGTTCTAGGTCAAAATATAAGCTCAGATTCCATCAAATGTGACATGTGCAAGACAGTTTAAGCTCACAGCAAAATGGAGATGTCAATCTAGCTATCAAAGGCACAATCCTAGCACTGATAACAAAAAAAGACATGTGATAAGAGTGTAAAGTGTATCTACACATGTTTCTAGAATGACCTGAAGTTATGACTACTAATCACCAAGAGATAGTTTCTCAGGCTAAGAACCAAGGTCGGAATCTAGCTAGCTGTCCGTACTTTACGAGAATTGTGAATGAGTTGGAGGTATTTCACAATTACTCGCGTTGTACATCAATGGCATACACCCTTCCTTGCTTATTACAATGAAACAACAAATTGACTATTTACATTGACTACTCTCTTTTATTTTTGGAACAAGAGAGAATGGAATTGATAAATACTTGATTTTTTTGTATTTTTATTTTTATTTTTTTTTATTTTATTTTTTTTTGCACAAGAACTTGAAATTGATTTTTACATATGGTAGCTCTTTTGATACATAACAAAAAGAAACAAAACAAAAAAAAAATTACATGACACTTTGCAAGAGGTAGCCCTTTTTGATGCACCCAGTTAAATTCGATGGTTGTCTTTCTTAATGTAACCTCCACCTTCTATCCCAACCAACCAAAGAACAAGCTAGTCAAGTTTCGTTCAGTATTCTAAAGTGATTGGCAATCGTGACTTCCTATCAAACACCTTGAAGATCGAGGCTATACATGTATTGGTAGATCGTGCGTGTGCAAATTTCTTATCACTATGTGAATTCTGCTAGAATCAGGGTGCCTAAATATCTAGACTAAGACTCCTAAAAATTACATATTTGCACAAGAGTCAACATTTCAAGGTAAATGAGCTCCATTTTTATGTTGTTTTTTTTTTTTTTTTTCAATTTTTTTTTTTTATGATTTTTTTCGATTTTTTCAAAAGAATGAGTTCGATTTCAATTATAGCATATTATCATGGTATCTACTCTATACCCCCAAACCTAAACTAAACATTGTCCTCAATGTTTCAAAATATGAACAAAATTATAATACAACATATGAAGAGGATCATGTTGAGTAGAGAAAAAGGAAAGAGAATACCCGATTTCGGCGAAAGCAATATTAGAACTCCGTTATTTAAGGCAAGAATCCAACATATGTCAGCCGAGATCATATTGGATTAGCAAAATATATACAAAAGGAACAAAAAGGTTTTTAAGAAATTTTATCTACTGGATTATATACAAAAAAAATTCACCATACACTAACAATCTAAAGAGTTGAGGATCAACCCAAAAGACAAAGTGTAGAGGTTTCAACAGCTTCACACAATAATAATATGGTAGGCATGCAAGTGAAGCTGTGAAACAAAATGAGCTACCCCTAAACCTGGATTTTACAGAAGATATAATTTTGAAAACAAAATCGCGCAGTTTCGGAGGTTCATCATGCACAAGGTCTAGCTCGAAATGAACTGTGCTAGGGACGGGCAAACATGCTAATTCCAACTGTGGTTCCTCAAATGTATTATACTTAGAAGCAAAATAGTCCAAGAGGACTTGGGAAGCACACAGTTCCAAACCTAGGTTGGGGACTCTCAGAAAAGTCGGTTTGACAATATGGGTACAAACCAAATCTAGGTTGGGTGGAAGGCCATCAGATTGTGACTCGTGTAGGAAGATATGCACATCATTATTAATCACATCAACATCTCCTAAGTCTTCTACAAGTGTCACAACATGCTCACAATCATCAAACAAATTGGCAAGATCACAATCAGAGTCATCAACATCATCAACAGATTCATTCTCATGCATCGGCAAATCAGGAGAAATATCACAATGTGACCTAGGTAGAGAATCAGACACATCAAATATATTTTCATGCATATTAGTGTCTACAGAAGATTCAACTATTCCTATGTCATGCTCATCTTCACAGAATAATTGTACGAATCCCATGTCAATATCAAAATCATATGAATTACAATGAGTATTAGAAAGAACAACATGCATGAAGGTCGAGGGCGAGAAGCCATATGTTTTTGAACCAACCGGTTCCACAATATTTTCATGTTCTTCTAACATATCATCATAGTCATCATAATCATCATCATGGTAGCATGCATATTGGTCCTCATTAACAGTGGTGGTGTCATTAGTCGATTCATGTTCCTCTAAATTAGGTTCATATTCAACATTATTTACATGAATGGGACTAGACACTTCATTAGGGACAACATACATTTCCTCATGAATTTCCTCCTTTTGTAGGTGAAGCAAAATCTGATCTAAATATGCATGAATTTGTGATGTAGATCTATCATAGTCTTGCTTACTGAGTCTTAAAGCTTCTGTGGTGGAGTCTAAATTCATGGGAGTACCAAATTCTTCATGTTCAAATTGTGGTGAATGGTACATGTGTGCATGGTCATTAGGGTTTACAAAATATTGATCGCAACCCTCAAAGGATTGATTATGGTCCCAATGACTACCATTCTCACAATTTATGGGCATTTCATACCTTGGATTTTCTCTAGATTGCCTAAAATTATGCAAAATATGACAATTCTCAACAGGGTGGTCTAAACTACCACATGCGGGACATGCATAGATTTCAGGTTGCCTAAGAAAATTAGATGTGACATATTCCTCATGTGATTGCATTTCTAAAGCTGTGATTCGAGCTTCTATTTGATCCATAAGTGATGATTGTGTGAGTGAGGCTCTAGCAGAATGTTCATTTTCACGTTGCGATGAATGATGCATGTATGAATAGTCATTAGGGTTCATGTATTGCGGCTCGGGACTTTGAAAATGTCCATAATAATTCCTATGACTATTGACATCATGGTCCGTGGAAGGTTCATAACGTGAAGTTTGTCCATATGCAAGTTCTCTAAGGGATTTGTTGTACTCCCCAACTGTAGAAAAAGATCTATTCATGATTGGCTCAAAAGCTAAGTAAAGAATGTACAAAGCTCAGAATTTGGTTTTTAAAGGGTTTGGATTTTTGGGAAAAATTTGGTTTTTATAGGTAACATTTGGTTTTGTCGGGTTTGAAAAGAAATTTGGTTTTTAATGGGTTTGGATTTTTGGGAAAAATTTGGTTTTGGTGGGATAAAAGAAAAAAAATTTGGTTGTTAATGTGGGAGCAAAATAAAATTTGGTTTTAAAATTTGGGAGCAAGTAAAAATTTTGGTTTTTGAATGGGAGAGAAAATATTTATTTATTTATTTATTTTAAAAGAAAATAAAATTTGGTTTTTGAATGGGAGCAAGCCCACTGTTGGTTTTGTGTTTGCTTTGGCTCAGCTGGTTTGAAAACGTTTGGTGAAACTGAGTCCAAAATCTCGGCCTAGAATTTGGGTACTCGGCCCACTAACGAGTTAACATAGCGTGATCGGTTACAAGCTCAGCTGGGTTTAAAAACCCAGAATACAAAATACCAGTCCAAATTAAACAAGCTCACAAAAATTAAATACAAGCCCACAAATTAAACAAACAAGCCCACAAAAATTAATTACAAACCCAACAGAAAAAAATAAAAAGCCCAAAAATTGGCTTTAATATTACAAGCCCACAATTAAGAATTGGAAGCCCACAATTCGGGTTCTCTTAAATGGGTTACCTTTTAAGCACAGCCCAGCTGCTCTGATATTGTTGCAAAAACCCAGTTGGGCTTTGGTTCTTTTCCTTGGTGGCGTCCCAGCAGAGGAAAACAGGTTCAGAACAGCAGGCCCAACAGCAAATGAAGTGAAGCAGATGCAGATGCAAATGCTATGCAACATATGGAAAGGGACATGCTGAGTAGAGTAAAAGGAGAGAGAATACCCGATTTCGGCGAAAGCAGAATTAAAACTCCGTTATTCAAGGCAAAAATCCAACATATTTCAGCCGAGATCATATTGGATTAGCAAAATATATACAAAAGGAACAAAAGGGTTTTTAAGAAATTTTATCTACTGGATTATATACAAAAATTCACCATACACTAACAATCTAAAGAGTTGAGGATCAACCCAAAAGACAAAGTGTAGCGGTTTCAACAACTTCACACAATAATAATATGATAGAAACGCAAGTGAAACTGTGAAACAAAATGAGCTACCCCCAAACCTGGATTTTTCAACGGATAAAATTTTGGAAACAAAATCTCGCAGTTTTGGGGGTTCATCATGTACAAGGTCTAGCTCAAAGTGAACTGTGCTAGGGACGGGCAAACATGCTAATTCCAGCTGTGGTTCCTCAAATGTATTATACTTAGAAGCAAAATAGTCCAAGAGGACTTGGGAAGCACACAGTTCCAAACCTAGATTAGGGACTCTCAGAAAAGTCGGTTTGACAATATGGGTACAAACCAAATCTAGGTTGGGTGGAAGGCCATCAGATTGTGACTTATGTAGGACGATAGGCACATCATTATTAATCACATCAACATCTCCTAAGTCTTCTACAAGTGTCACAACATGCTCACAATCATCAAACAAATTGGCAAGATCACAATCAGAGTCATCAACATCATCAACAGATTCATTCTCATGCATCGGCAAATCAGGAGAAATATCACAATGTGACCTAGGTAGAGAATCAGACACATCAAATATATTTTCATGCATATTAGTGTCTACAGAAGATTCAACTATCCCTATGTCATGCTCATCTTCACAGAATAATTGTACGAATCCCATGTCAATATCAAAATCATATGAATTACAATGAGTATTAGAAAGAACAACATGCATGAAGGTCGAGGGCGAGAAGCCATATGTTTTTGAACCAACAGGTTCCACAATATTTTCATGTTCTTATAACATATCATCATAATCATCATAATCATCATCATGGTAGCATGCATATTGGTCCTCATTAACAGTGGTGGTGTCATTAGTCGATTCATGTTCCTCTAAATTAGGTTCATATTCAACATCATTTACATGAATGGGACTAGACACTTCATTAGGGACAACATACATTTCCTCATGAATTTCCTCCTTTTGTAGGTGAAGCAAAATCTGATCTAAATATGCATGAATTCGTGATGTAGATCTATCGTAGTCTTGATTGCAGAGTCTTAAAGCTTCTGTGGTGGAGTCTAAATTCATGGGAGTACCAAATTCTTCATGTTCAAATTGTGGTGAATGGTACATGTGTGCATGGTCATTAGGGTTTACAAAATATTGATCGCAACCCTCAAAGGATTGATTATGGTCCCAATGACTACCATTCTCACAATTTATGGGCATTTCATACCTTGGATTTTCTCTAGATTGCCTAAAATTATGCAAAATATGACAATTCTCAACAGGGTGGTCTAAACTACCACATGCGGGACATGCATAGATTTCAGGTTGCCTAAGAAAATTAGATGTGACAGATTCCTCATGTGATTGCATTTCTAAAGCTGTGATTCGAGCTTCTATTTGATCCATAAGTGATGATTGTGTGAGTGAGGCTCTAGCAGAATGTTCATTTTCACGTTGCGATGAATGATGCATGTATGAATAGTCATTAGGGTTCATGT